>NW_020438956.1:199859-209492 GCF_000699045.2 Agrilus planipennis
GGCATTAAAAACACGCTCACCTTCAACGAAATTTCCTTTCCGAGGCTTTGTGTCAGCCCAATCACATATTGTGTCAATACTTATCATTTTATCGTAATTTAAAAACTTGGAAATTGCACGGTACACTATAGGAACTACGATAAATTTTCCCTAATCGGCGCCATGTTTTTAGGCTTCTCCCATTTGACGGATCCCAATATTGTTAACTTCATACTGTCCAATTTTTGTTAGTTTATATGCGCACGCAACATCCGTTGCCTGATAAATACTTCCAACTCTCCAAAAAAAGTAGGTTTATCATTAAAAAATTGGTGATACAAAATACTAGATATATGTATAAAGCACTAAGATCTCATAATAACTCAATGTTACAGAAGCAACAATTGTTTGGGTTGAACATGTTTTATTTGCTTATTTACTCATTTAATTCTCTTTCGGAAACTATTCATGTTTTAATACCAAAGTTACTCAACCGTTATGATACATTTATCGAGATTAGATCGCACAGTAGACGACTGGTCAATCTGTTGCGGACTATCTGACAATAAGAAGAGCCGCTCTGCAGACAAAAACATCGATAGCGGTTAGTTACGGATCCCTTTTTATTGATTGCCCCTTCCTGCGTCGCAGTTGAAATGATAAATTTTCCTCTTCTTTCCCACACAGAAAAAACGGACGTTCATTTAAGTTTTTTGCTATCATGAAAGATGTATCAAACTAAAACTTGTAAGGAAATTCAATAAAAAAGGCAATGAAACAATAAACACAAAATATATCGTCCAACGCATCCTATAATCCATATAAAAGATTGGAAAAAATCATATACGCTGTATATACTGACGTTATAGGTAGGGTTGCCACCTTTTCAGGCTTTACATAAAGTATTTCCCGACTAAAAGGTTAAAAAAAAAGTACTCAGCATAAAAATAAAGTATTTTATTTTTTGTTTTTAAAAACATATTTTTTGTTACACCTAGCAGCCAGTAACAAATTGCTGTCGCTCTTAAATACATTAATAGCCTCTAAACATGGCAAACAAAGATTTAAGTAAACTAAAAGTTCATTTTTAATTAGTTTTAATGAAGCTTTATTCCTGTCGTCCCGCCACTTTGCGTTCATAACAGAGAATACTCTTTCTGTAAATGCTGAAGTGGCCGGAACGGACAGCAAAAGTGACACTACTTTGAACAGATTTGGGAAATCAGGTTGTTCCGTAAATATGGCTTGCCATTTTTCTGTGCAATATTATTGATGTAAAAATACTCTGAATTTCGAATAATCGCTTACAAAATTACGATGTTTACTTAAGGCCTTAAATAAAGTATTTTTGCGTACTTTGTGTCTTGTAAAGTATAACGTACGCACATTCGAAATAGAGTACAATACTTTATAATAAAGTACGGGTGGCAACCCTAGTTATAGGCAATATCGCAAACATAGAAAAGAGATAAAACACAACAAAACTAGAACAAAAAAAAAATAAATAAAAAAAAGAAAGGAAAAGTAGAGAAACGGCGAATGTAAAGATAGGAGACGAATAATTAGAAGAAGTCGCTGATTTTCGGTATCTATAAAATCAGATAAATTAGGATGGAAGGATCAGTAAAAATATATAAAACAAAGGATATCATAAGGTTAAATTTCTATGCTCGCTAGCGGTTAATATAGAAATTCCAAAAAGTTTGTTAAAGTTGTATGTCTGCGGAACGTGGTGTTGTACAGGTGCGAAACATGTATGATGTGCGTGGCAGAAAAAAAAAGGTTAGAAACGTTCGAAATGTGGTGTTACAGGCGAATGATGAGGGTACTGTAGAAGAGGTGAAGAGGTATTAGAAAGAATAGGAGAACAGAGGACTCTATGGAAGTCAATAAGAAATACGCGAGATAGATTGGTATTAGGATGCCTTCTCAGGCATGATGAGCTATTTAACGACATATTAGAAGCAGAAATAGGAGTAGAGGTAGACCTACATTAGTGATGATGTGTGGTTACCCAATTTCTTTTATATACGGGAAACCAATCAAAAGTATTATTAATTTATCTATTCAACATTTTAAATCTATTTCATCGAGCATTTTATTACTAAAAATAAATACCTTGCATGTAGTGGCGAACTGAGGACCAAATGTAAGCATTTTCTACCACATGCAAATATCAAAGGTCGGCATCACCTTTTGAAATATATAACGTAGTATAGGAAAATCCACACAAATACCTTTAGCCATCTTTTCATGCAGTATGCAGTTGAAAGCTTTTGAGGGATGCTAAACTTTATTCAAAAGATTTTGAGAGTTCGGTTAGATTTAGAAAAGCAGGTTATAAGTATTTTTAGATAAAGGTAGTTGAAAAAAGATTCAACACGGTCAACAGATTATCTATTTTTGTTAGTGCGAAATAACAGAAAAAGTTTCGACAAAGAAATGTGTAATTTTTTTATTTGGTGAACATTTTACCTTACCTTTATATAAAGATATCATATTCATATAGAGGAAACCCAATGACAGGTATCAACTTTCTGGACTAAACCAGTATCTAAGCTTTTGTCATTTCTCTTTGAAATTCAAAGTTTCGTTGTTTGTTAATCAAAATATAATTAGTTTATGGTTAAACTACATAATCGACCTCGTTTAACAAAACAATTAATGATGTGATTGCTTCCTGCACGTTTAGTACTTACTATAAAACGTTATTTTCATAAATCAAATGCATGCGCTTATTGAAATTAGCTGCCGAAGTAATTCGCTTAATCACTTGAACATTGGCAATAAAAATAAACTGAACAGTGGCGGAGAGGATGAGGAACACGAAACAGAAAAACAAAGGAAAAGTATTCTTTTTTAAGTTTCTTTTTATTTTACTATCCAAAAATATAAAAGACGGCAATCGTAACTCTAAGGAGTTGACGTTCATCTATAGTCTAAGAACTTGAGACTGTATAGATATAAATAATAGAAAGGGTTACGTTGTAAACCGGCGAATAGCCCACTGGAAACAGGAAGTAATCCTAATGAAAAATCGGTTCCGGTCAAATTATGATGTTCTTTATAACTTTCTGATCAAAAGTTCTCATGTAGAGCACGATTTTCAACTTAATCTAATGTGCTAATAGATAGCAAAGTATTCAATCGATTATCTTTTCAGGTACCTTATATAGAAGAATGTAGATAAGTTCAATAAAAATTAATAAATAATTGGGCTTAAAGAGGAGCACGCAATGATAATAGCGATTTTGGTAACTATCTGCAAGATCATTTCAAAAATTCACTCGACCTTGAAATGACTTTTGANTAAGCAAGACAGAAATAGTCGGAATAAGCTTGAACAAGCAGAGCTCTCTATGGGCGGTAATAAGAGATCGGCTAGAACTGTACAGTACTAGACGAAAATGTTTAGCAATTTCTTAAAACAAAAATGTATATAAATTAAGAACAGAAAACAATGCAAAAGTTTTATAGGTGTGTAGAACGTCAAGATAATTCACTTGTTATTATTTTTGGCTAAATATGCTTTTAAATAAAGCATATTCTTAAATTTTTTACGAGGTAGTTTAAATAATTTTGCAAATGGTACTGTACACTTTTGTCTAGTTCTCACTCGATGTTCGGTGAAGAAATGAGCTACGCAGACAAATATGACTGAATTTGGAATTATGCTACGGCGTATTACTAATAAAGGAAAAGGGCATATCTCCAACTTCTTGAAAGGAACAGTAGAGACATGTTAGAGAAAGAAACGGGAGTTAGGAGGCGTAGAGGTAGATTTAGATCAGATTACTGTTAGCAAATAGTTAAGGATATGGGTCGTTCTAGTTTTAGGGAAATGCGAAGATTAACTCAGGGTAGGAAAGATGGAGGTACGTGTCCAACAGTCTTCCGACGACGATGGTCATGATATGATTGCATTTCTTCTTCTTCAATTTCTTATTGAGTAGCAATATTTTATTACCTAAATATTAAATCTGAATTTCTTAATCCACAATAACTGTTGAAAATAACTACCACCAGTTACATATGCATCGAATATATTCCTCATATACTCGAGACTATTTGGAATACAGCAGGGTTGTTGCTTAATAAATTACCCCTTTCTATTATCCGATTTCTCAAATCTCCCGTATTTTTTAATACACGGGTGTAAGCCAAGCACTTTAATGGTAATTGGAATTGTTGTTAAAAGATCAAAACGCATTTTGAAAATTATTTGTACTCGGTAGAGTCACTGTAGTTCTTTAATGTGCATCACGATCAAAGCTGCCAAAAGTTATCAAAGAGTGAAATACCATTACGTTTAGAATAATCTATGGAATAATCCCTTAAAGTTCTGCTGTTCTGATGTTTAGTTAGCACCCTGTATACATATTTTTTCTCTCTTTGTTGCTTATAGCTTACAATTACCTAATTGCATTAAAATAATATCCTACCAACCAGAATACCGATAACGAGCATAGAAACAATTAACTAATTTGTTCATCATTGCATGTACAATCCATTTCATTTTCTGTATCGCATGATGGAAGGCTTAATTTGGTTAATAGGGGATTTTCATGGACGGTTTGTTCGCATTTAAACCTTCCTGCACATGTACGTTACAGATTCACAATTGTGTTTGCAGAGAACAATGGCGATTCCCTTTAGTTTGCGAGAAGTAAAAATTCATATAATTGAATAAATCTTTTGTTAAGACGTCTGCATTAATAGAAACAAATATTTTCTTTATCTTTCGACCATCGGTATCTTGTAACTTTACGCTTTGTTATTTTTACATTTCATCGTTATTAAATACGTATGTGTTAAGACCTTTGAATCCAGCAAATGAAAAGTCATTTTTATTTCTATAACATGACCTAATACCTGCATTAGCAATATTGCGTGTCAGTCATATTCGAATAACAAACTTTTATGGTTTTCAGAAATGAATTTTGCATGTGCATATGTATTTCCTGATCATCTTTTTCCATTACTTACAATCTACATTAACACTAAAAGGTTTCATTTTAGTTAAAATCGCATTATATATGATTCATATTACAACATTACGAGCTTGACAATTATTCGAGGAAATTATCTGTTATGTAATTCACTTGAAGAATTTAAAATGAAGAAAGAAATGTGTCTAAATTTCATAGCTGGAGATATATTATGCCTTAAACAAAATGAGATTAGGAAATCTTACTTAATAAACGATATCGGAGAATTAATAGGAAAAAGACGGAAAAAAAAGAACAGAACAGAAGAAGAATAAAAGCAAAAAGGGTAGTGAAGAAGAGCTAAGGAACAGGGGATTGATATTAGGTCTAAAGAAGAAAAAGAATTTGAATCAGGTAGAACTGATGAAGTTAATAATTCTCCATGTTTTATCAGTATTACGAAATATTAACATTTGGAGGCGCGTTAGCACTACAACGTAAGGGGTTAAAAAGTATGTTCAAAAAGTACCCCACTCAACGAGCTGTCAACGATTGAGAACAGTTAACCGTTTTACACCGGCGTTATCTTATCGCCTTTCGTTATCGCAAGCGTCAACTGACGAAACACACATACCTATTCGTGACCGTCGCAACAGCTGATATGTAGACAAGTCAATTGTACGTAATGATTAGTAATAAGCTGCAATCGTTAGTTACTACAAAATACAAAAATAAGTCGAGTGTAAAAATATTAAACAAAAAACAATGTATTCACTAAACTTAAAATTTGATATTGTTACGTATTAATCCTGTCTGACGCAGTGAAAAGTCATAAACAGCCGATGCCTCGATTGCGTGATAAATAAATTATTTTATTAAAAAAAAGGTTAGCATTAGTGTACTAATGAACTATTGCTTCCAGTTTGACAAATTGTTATTGAACCTCTGCTTTTGCTTCATACTGGATTGCTTAATCGAAGTAGGTATATCATGTAGTTAACGAAGTACGTGAGAGACATATCGTTTAACTGGAACGACGCAACGAAATGTCGACGTCGCGGCGCTGCCGTTACCATGACGTTGCAGATTTCAGCTAGAAAGTAAAACGTTGTTCAAGAAAGCTTAGCGAAATCTAGCTGACACATCTAGCCAATCCAGGAACGTCGCATCGTCTACCTTATCTTGTTATGAGTCGTACCTTCTCATAAACGATTTACTCAGAATGCAAATGCTATTTGCAGGAGGCTGTGCACGGAAAAGGTTCAGTTCCTTTGAATTCAAACAAGGATTTGCTCCGCTCCGGACGCCACGGTCGCATCCTCTTGAATTTTCAGCAACGTATTCCGTCCTTTTTGTTTACCTTTTCCAATTTCTTTTCACCAGGTCACACCGACCCCAGTCGCATGGGGAGAGACTTCAAAAGTTCGAAATTCATCATTTTATTCTCACCTTAAAACGCACAAAGTTGAAGAAAACCTTTGTTATTGTATTTCACCTTCCTTTTTTGTTGGTCTGTCCGAATCTTTCAAGCATATAACTATGAAAATTTCATTTCTTCTCCTCCTTTAGGCAATAATAAAGAAGGAAGCTAATTGAGGGTTGTTTTTAAATGTAATATCTGTGTCACAACGTAGTTTTCCATTAATTGTTTAATTCACTTCTATAAAAGTATAGAATTTTTGTAAAAACCATTTTAACAATTAATAATAATTTCTGGCATTTTCATATGTGCATAAAGTATTAATAACTGACCTATAACTTACAAATATTAATGGAAATGACTGAAAATTGTATAGCTGAAGCTTTTAGAATGTTCTGAAACGACAGGACAACTGCATCGTTACATAATCAGTGATGAACCTACAGATAAATTATAAACAATGACGGCCAATAGTTTTAAGAGATAGAAATCAATGAAGTTTTATCAAAGCGCAGCCTAAGGCCCAGGCCCATGAAATTCGGAATAATCTCTACCACTGCGGTTCTAACGAGCAATAATGTATTGATGAAAAGCTAAATATATTTATCTTAATCTATTCAGCAGTTTTCGTCACGCTGACGGTGTATAATTCAAAGCAACTTTTGTAAAGGAATTTTACACCGCCTGTTAATTTCGAGTGGTAAAAGTATGACCGACTTGATTGTTATTCTGTCAAAAGAAACAATCGATTAAACCTTTTGTTTACGATAATTGGAGAAGTTGTGCCTCTATAGGCATGTCTGCTTGACATTTTTAATTAGAAGTTATAAATTGAGTTTCTCTTTACAAAGCTTTGAAAACTTAAACTATATTAAAAAATAATTCGAAATCTCCGTCACGAAATGAATTTTCAATAAAACCATCGTAACGCAAATGAAAATGCTTTCATTATATTCTTTTTACACTGGCAAATAAATAGGGTGAAAAGCAATAAAAGGGAATAGAACAGTAAGAATTTGAAAAGTTCGTCGCAATTACACAGAGCTTAATTTTTTATGTGTACAACCAAAAGACCCCGCTAGATCCTTACGAAAAATCGTTCTCTGTTAAATTCTTTAAAACATTGGATTCTCGACGTGTAGATGAAAAGTCTTAAAAATATCTATTATGCATACTGAGTACGTTCAAATACGCATATGTTGATGTAATATATCTATGTGAACTGCATATTATGGATGTGTCATGGTTTTGGACCAGGGATAATAATAAAGTCTGCAGAAGTGTACTATACACCCCAACGACATAGTGTGCTTATGGGGGAAGCTGATGTACCTACTTAGGGGTTTAATCAGACACCAACACACAATGTGTACTGACTATTTCAATTTGTTAGAATTGTGACCTTGAAGAAATCTCCGCGAAGATAGAAAGAATACACACTAGGCGTGAGCAAGACAGAAATAGTTGGAACAAGCTTAAACGAGCAGAGCTCTCGATGGGCGGTCTTAGGAGATCGACTAGAACTGTACAGTACTAGACGAAAATGTTTAGCAATTTCTTAAAACAAAAATGTATATAAATTAACAATAGAACACAAAGCAAAAGTTTTACAGGTGTGTAGAACGTTAACTTAATTCACTTGTTATTATTTTTGGCTAAATATGCTTTTAAATGAAGCATATTCTTAAATTTTAACGGGGCAGTTTAAATAATTTTGCAAATGGTACTGTACACTTTTGTCTAGTCCTCGCTCGATGTTCAGTGGAGAAATGAGCTCCGCGGACAAATATGATTGAATTTTGAATTATGCTATGGCGCATCCTAACAAAGGGAAGGCGCATATCTCTAACTTCTTGAAACGAACAGTAGTTTACATGACGCATGAAAACTAAAAGTGTAGTTGTAGCGAAACTTTGGTGGTTCATAGGCAACATGTATATTTTGTGTTTCTATCTGATTACACCTCTGTCTCTTTCCTTTTAAGTACTTATATACACTATGATGTAAAGGCCTCGTATCAGTCGTTTCTAGAAAAATGAGTTTTTTTTGAATTTTATTAAATGGATTACTCTTGATGTATACAAGTTAGAAGAGTGGTCGAAGTCTCAAATCAAAGCTCTCATTATTATCTACACAAGTACGAACGCCTTTTTTGAATGCACTTTTCCTTTTTGTTTTATTTAAAAAGTAACCTTAAAACTTATTAAATAAATTCCAGCCACATAGTAATGGGTCAGAACTTGCGCTTCAGGCAAAAGATAGTTAGGGTGTTCTTAAAAAAAGTACGAAGCCCGATTTTTGTTAGATGTTAACAAATACAAACATTCTGATTTATTAGGTACCATTAAGCAACCACTAATAATAGAACAATTATTTCAACGACGATAGGAGGCTTGCAATGGAATCGGCGCAAATGTAACGTGTCGCGCCGAATGAATTACTTTTAATTAATTAGCATAAGCGGTCCCGTTTCATTAATTTTTAGACAGATGAGAAACGCTTTCTATTTAGTGAAACAAAAACGAAAAGGCCATTGAGATTTTTCATCTACATGTCGAGAACTAGCAGATTTCAAAGTTTTAAACAGTTTGGCAGAGGACCATTTTCTAGCGAGGTCCTTTAAATTTTAATGAAAATGTTGAATTATATTCGAATAATTATTTTCAGATAGCAAATTCCATTTCGCGCCATTTATTGAAATGGCCAGTAATTCTCTATGCTCTATGCGTTGTTGTCATAATTCAAATATTCACATTACCGAAATAATAAAAACAGATAAATTTCTAAACTTCAATATCGAACATTCCTCTCCAATATTACAAGCAGAACAGTTCAATTCAGAAATAGCGTTCAGATATTAGGCAGATATGTACGTGAGTGAGTTTAGGAAATCGATTATTTCGGCTGACAAGGAGATTCAAAAGGACGAGGAAAGGTTGTATATTAATTACGTATGGTTTACGTAAACTATATTATCGATTACGTATTTAAATAATGTCACCGTGCAAACTTGCCCTATAATCGAGATCAAAGCCACCAATTATGATCCCGGGCTGGAATTCTAGCCACGTGTTCGCATTGGAATCCGTCAAATGGGCATACACCATCTGGTGGCAAAATTTATAACTCGAATGAGGGAAAAATTTACATAGGAACTGTGCACGCAAATTGTAAAATTGTTTATTAAAATAATAAAACACGTTAAAAAAGTAAAAATTTTTTTGATGATGGAGTCGACGAAGTTTTCTTCTAAAGTTAAATCAAATAAAAAGTTAATATGTTCAGTGAAAAGCTGCAATAGCACTT
>NW_020438956.1:212288-220664 GCF_000699045.2 Agrilus planipennis
AAAGAAAAGGTTAGAAGCGTTCGAAATGTGGTGTTACAGGCGAATGATGAGGATACCGTGGATAGAAAAGGTTGGAAATGAAGAGGTATTAGAAAGAATAGGAGAACAGGGGCCTCTATGGAAGTCAATAAGGAATACGCGAGATAGATTGGTAGGGTCCCTTCTCAGGCATAATGAGCTAGTTAACGACATATTAGAAGCAGAAATAGGAGTAGAGGTAGACCTACATTAGTGATGATGTGTGGTTACCCAATTTCTTTTATATACGGGAAACCAATCAAAAGTATTATTAATTTATCTATTCAACATTTTAAATCTATTTCATCGAGCATTTTATTACTAAAAATAAATACCTTGCATGTAGTGGCGAACTGAGGACCAAATGTAAGCATTTTCTACCACATGCAAATATCAAAGGTCGGCATCACCTTTTGAAATATATAACGTAGTATAGGAAAATCCACACAAATACCTTTAGCCATCTTTTCATGCAGTATGCAGTTGAAAGCTTTTGAGGGATGCTAAACTTTATTCAAAAGATTTTGAGAGTTCGGTTAGATTTAGAAAAGCAGGTTATAAGTATTTTTAGATAAAGGTAGTTGAAAAAAGATTCAACACGGTCAAGAGATTATCTATTTTTGTTAGTGCGAAATAACAGAAAATGTTTCGACAAAGAAATGTGTAATTTTTTTATTTGGTGAACATTTTACCTTACCTTTATATAAAGATATCATATTCATATAGAGGAAACCCAATGACAGGTATCAACTTTCTGGACTAAACCAGTATCTAAGCTTTTGTCATTTCTCTTTGAAATTCAAAGTTTCGTTGTTTGTTAATCAAAATATAATTAGTTTATGGTTAAACTACATAATCGACCTCGTTTAACAAAACAATTAATGATGTGATTGCTTCCTGCACGTTTAGTACTTACTATAAAACGTTATTTTCATAAATCAAATGCATGCGCTTATTGAAATTAGCTGCCGAAGTAATTCGCTTAATCACTTGAACATTGGCAATAAAAATAAACTGAACAGTGGCGGAGAGGATGAGGAACACGAAACAGAAAAACAAAGGAAAAGTATTCTTTTTTAAGTTTCTTTTTATTTTACTATCCAGAAATATAAAAGACGGCAATCGTAACTCTAAGGAGTTGACGTTCATCTATAGTCTAAGAACTTGAGACTGTATAGATATAAATAATAGAAAAGGTTACGTTGTAAACAGGCGAATAGCCCATTGGAAACAAGAAGTAATCCTAATGAAAAATCGGTTCCGGTCAAATTATGATGTTCTTTATAACATTCTGATCAAAAGTTCTCATGTAGAGCACGATTTTCAACTTAATCTAATGTGCTAATACGTAGATAGCAAAGTATTCAATCGATTATCTTTTCAGGTACCTTATATAGAAGAATGTAGATAAGTTCAATAAAAATTAATAAATAATTGGGCTTAAAGAGGAGCACGCAGTGATAATCACGATTTTGGTAACTATCTGCAAGATCATTTCAAAAATTCACTCGACCTTGAAATGACTTTTGAGGTAGTCAGGTACAAGCTCCTGTTACGTACTCTTTTTTAGACACAATGATTTTTGGTTAGAACATTTCGACATAGATATCTAAAGTGCCTGAAGAGATAATCAATTGAATATCCTACCGTTAATAGATTCGATTGAAAACCGTGCACTACATGAGAGCCATTGATCAGAAAATCTTAAAGAACGTACTTCAATTGCAGCCAATTTGACCGGAGACAATTTTTTCATAAGGATTGTGCAAGGTCCTTTACAGGTCCCGTAGGGCGGACATATGTGGTTAGATAGATTAGATTACTGTTCTCAAATAGTTAGGGAGGTGGGATATTCTAGTCTTAGGGAAATGCGAAGATTAGCTCAGAATAGGAAAGAGTGGAGGTGCATGTCCAATGTCTTACAACTGACGACCCCATGTTGATGATGATGACACCATTTTGAAAAATGTCACAAAAACCCGATCTGAAATCGATTTTAAATTGCTAAAAAAACCAAAGCTGTGTGAAAATAGGTATAATAAATAGAATAAAAATAAAGTAAATTACCTTGTAAAGGTTTACTATGGAATCTTTGGAGCTGTCACTGAAGGTAAATATGTAAAATTAATTCTTCGCTAATATTAGATTGTTAGTAGAAGTATGCATACGTAGGTATAAATCTAATAATCCCACATGTGTTATCGAGTATAAAACTGTTAATGTTTCAACAAACATAAATATTGTATGCGCTACTGTCATTTGACATCAAAGCAACCGGAAATCTGTATGTTTATTTAGTCATTTTATACGTGGAAACGACGTGTATTTGTAAATGCTACAGGACTGTCGCCTGAGTTTTCCGTATCCAAAGTAATGTCCAAAAATAATTACATTTGACTCACTTTTATTGACATTTCAACATTTGTACGTCAATGTAGCAACCAATCTGCAGAATCAGTTACTTCCCCGCCACCAGTTAGGTCTTTATAAAGCATCCTGAGGGATCTGTATGGTTATATTATTTATCTCGATCTATCACGAAGCCTTATCAATATATTTTTTTTAGTTAGATAATATTTGATTCAAATAGGGCGATTTGTAAAGTCGATGCATTACACTAAAAATACATTGCGCACTACTCAGTTACAGATAGACTAAAAATATTTTATATTATTACAGAAAGAACTTAAAAGTATATATACTTCATTTACTTTCTTTAGCGATGTGCCCTTTCCAATGTCTTGGATGCTAGCTGGTAAAATCGTAGGTAGGGAGAAAAAAGCTCATTATACTTTCGTCTCTTGTTCATCAAACATACTTTTTCATACAGTACCTGCTAAAAGTTTTGTTCAATCACGAATAGTAGAGCGAGTTGAAAACAAGTGTTAAAGCCTTTAATATGTCTTCAAATATAAATAAACATCTCGTTGATATTTTCAGTAGTAAATGGTACCAATAACAGCACATTTGAGCAATGCAATTGTAGTGGATAAAATGGTCAATTTTTCCGTGCAGTACTGTACGGATTATACGCTCCTCACCGGTTAAGAGTNATATAATTTTATAACATCTGTAGTTTCGAAGTGAATACTATAAATGGGTTTAGAAGCTCTTTATGTGCTCTAAAATTGAACTTTTTTAAGGAATATTGATTAATACGTCCTTGACAAAGTCCTCAATTTCTTAATACTGTGTCGCCTTCATTAAGTGTTTCTATTCTCAGACTAGCGGTAAATGGGTTTTTCGGACACGATGAGAACAATTTTTAGGCTGCATATAATCTTAAGTATTTGCTCATGATCTTCAGATAAAAGTTGAAGCTGATCAAAGAAAAGAGCGTTACATACATAACATCACACTGAATTTTGCACTTCACCACAGCATAGTCCAAAATAGAACGTTATGCATAAATCAATTCACGATTATTCTGTAAAGACTTCAATTAATTACTATTCCATAGAGTAATCATTTTTTTTTATAATATTAAATGAACAAACACGAATAGTTTCACGAAAACGTCAATAATTTAGAAATGGAAAACTTCCAAGTGGATGTCAGTTTGTTGCCAAGATTTTTTGCAAAAAGTATGAATGAATTTTTATTGAAACGGGAAATTCATGACACATCGTTAGAAATATTTTAAAATATTCCCTCAATATTCTGAAATTTGTTTAACAGATCGAGGAAAACAAATATTGGCTCAATTTGCATTATGTGTCGTGACGTAGTTCCTATATTGTCATTATTAGATATGTAGATTCCGTATGGAGAAACACGAATGTATTGCCAATAGTTTAATAATGATACGTATTTGTTGTTCAATTATGATATGTCATCGTTATTGTTTGTTGTTTGTTTTGAATTTAAAAAACATTTCGAACTTGTCTTAATATTGGTACATAAATTGATACGCTCAGGTTTGAGGTTTTTTTGGTCTTAAGTCTTTAAAATTTTAAATCGATCGTCTTTACGTCAGTTTTTTTACAATATTTAGTGGAAAGATGCAATTTTAAAAAGTTTTTTTCACGGCTGAGTGATGTATAAACATACCTGGAAATCTACATTGAAGTATCTTTTAGAATTTAGAGCATGCAGAGTTAGTACCTACCTAATATTTGAAAATTAATTGCAAATTAAAGAAAGGTGAAAACTTCTTAGAGAGAGAAAAATAAAAGTGAAAATAACGAAATAACGTGACTATTTATTATTTATATTTGCGTTTTCAGCGCCCTAAAATCTACAAAAATTAATCGTCACCCCTTATTAATTGGAAAATTAGGCGGAAAATAAGTAGATGGGCAAAATTATTCTATTTCACTTGCTGGAATAAACAAACCAAAAGAAATCTCTCCCTAATTACACGGAAGCTTATTCATTGCGGACACGTGTCAGACAGTCTCGTGTTGACATTAGAAATGGGCGGAAGGGCGAAACACATGTCCACAGCGAATAAATTTTGTAATAACAAGGGTGAGTCTCTTTGTGGTTTATTTATTTATTTACTCTTTTACTACAGTCTCCATTTTCCACTTTCACTTTCTGTGATATAATTTTGAGTTTTTCAACTCGTGTTGTTGTGCAAATAAGATTGTATACTGTATGTTGTTTGAAACCCTTAAAAATTAGAGCTTCACATGCGTTATTATTGCTGGCATCCAAACAATATCCAGTTGTTTCAATAATATAAATCGATGTTTAGTAGGCAATAAGTAACGGCTGATGAAAAAGGGATCGAATCGTTTTCGCACATTGTCGGCTTTAGTAGTAAGCTAAATATTTACTCTAGTAACAAATCAATCCTAACGCGTTTAATCTCTCTTTTATTACTGAAGTTGCGCTCCAATTCATGAAACATCTCGGATGCGAAATGCACTGGCTATAACAAAACTAAATGTGATCTTTTCTAATTTGTATGAAAGGTAAGCAATTATTATTAACAATAGAACACTTAAAAGGAGGGTTAATTGCAATACGTTAAAGTGAATTAATTTTTACCAAAAAACTGAAATTAATGAAGAAAATTTATTGCTACTGTCATGCCTTCGCCGGGAATCGAACCCGGGTCCATTGTTAAGCTATGAGAGAACAGTAACAACGACTGTACCACATAAGTCACAAAATTGTCGAACCAATCTATATCCATTATTAACAATGAGGCATTTAGAAGAATTTTTGCACGGTTAATTGCAATACATTAAAGTGAAATCATTTTTGAATTAATTTTTATCACCACAGATAATCTTAAATTAATGAGGGAAAATTGTTGCTGCGTTGCACGTGTACATGGACAAAATAAAAAACGAAAATCTATCTAAATATTAAAGCGATATTTACAGTTTATCCTACTAGCCCGTTGCATCGTAAGCGAAAATAATAAAAATTACAATTTGGACTCGAATTTGTAAAAATAAAATCCCAGCAGAAATAAATTCACTAGGTATTTTAGTTGATTTTACAAATTAAATTGTAATAANATCCATATAAAAGATTGGAAAAAATCATATACGCTGTATATACTGACGTTATAGGTAGGGTTGCCACCTTTTCAGGCTTTACATAAAGTATTTTTCGACTAAAAGGTTAAAAAAAAAGTACTCACCATAAAAATAAAGTATTTTATTGTTTGTTTTTGAAAACATATTTTTTGTTACACCTAGCAGCAAGTAAGAAATTGCTGTCGTTCTTAAATACATTAACAGCCTCTAAACATGGCAAACTAAAAGTTCATTTTTAATTAGTTTTAATGAAACTTTATTCCTGTCGTCCCGTCACTTTGTGTTCATAACATAGAATACTCTTTCTGTAAATGCTGAAGTGGCCGGAACTGACAGCAAAAGTGACACTACTTTTAACAGATTTGGGAATTCAGGTTGTTCAGTTAATATGGCTTGCCGTTTTTCTGTGCAATATTATTGATGTAAAATTACTCTGAGTTTCGAATAATCGCTTACAAAATTACGATGTTTATTAAGGCCTTAAATAAAGTATTTTTGCGTACTTTACGTGTCTTGTAAAGTATAACGCACGCACATTCGAAATAGAGTACAATACTTTATAATAAAGTACGGGTGGCAACCTTAAAAATGACCCATGTTTCAATAATTTTATCAATTATAAAGTACTTTTCAGCCATTTTCCTCATTTGACTAGACTATACCGTGTATTAACAAATTATTAACTATAATAAAAATAGAGTTGCATTCTTGCTCTACTGACTAGCTTATGACCTACGTAAGTTAATGACTATAAAATTTTAACAAAAAGGTATTATAAAAGTAGGAGTTTAATCTGTAATTACTCGTATTGTATTAACATTATTATTAATGTTTAATTAATGCCCATTACTATCTGCATTCTATTAAATGCATTCCAAGATTATTGTGTTTGTATATTAAGCGGTTGTTATTAGAATAAATAAGGAACAATAATTGCAAGCATGGAGGCAATTACGTTGATCTCTTATCGTTAGTTCGAGATAACTGCATTACTGTTGTAGACCTTTTATAGAGTTGATAATGGTTCAGGCAGCATTTCAGTAAGGAATGGAATTCTCTTGAAATTCATTTTACAGAAGAAGGAAATATCTATTTGAGTGTGACTATCGTGAAATTGATAAAGGAAAAGTTACGTGGCATTGCTTAATACAGAAATATGCATTAATTGTATTATGAATTATATGTAGTTGAAGGTACGCTCTAAGAATGTCATATGATCAATTTATTCTGCAATATTAATTACTGTACAGTCAGTAATTAAAATCGGAACAAAAACGAAACAGTACGCACATGAGTCACAGATCTAGAAAGTACTTGAGAGTGTTAAAAAGGAAAAGATGCTAAAAATTTAAAATAGCTACAAATGTAGGATTAATATATTTATAGCGATAGAAGAGTGATATGCAGATAAGACAAACTGTTCATTTAACATCGAAATTACACATTTTTTTTCAAATCGTAGCACTCTTCAAAAGCATTAAATTGTATTTGTTGAATTACATTACACTAATGTTAGCATGAACATATAAGTGAAGGCATTTCTACGAATTTTCCTACACTACATCTATTTTTCCGTAGTATGTAGGTAATGCTCATGCTCACGAACGGATAATTAATAAATTCGAAAAAGATTATTAAAGGCGTATGAAGTACGGCGCTGTACGGGTGCGAAACATGAACGTGGGCGCGGCGGAAGGAAAAAGGATGTAAGTGTTCGAAATGTGGTGTTACAGGTGAATGATGAGGATGCCGCGGATAGAAAAGGTTAGAAATGAGAAGGTATTACAAAGAGTAGGAGAGCAGAGGGCGCCAAGGTAGTCGATAAGAAATAAGCGAGATAGGTTAGTAGGACACCTTATCAGGCATGAAGGGCCAGTTAGAGAAACTAGAGACAAGAGGTAGATCTAGATTAGATTGCTGCTCACAAATAGTACAAGATGTAGTATGTTCGAGTTTTAGGGAAATGCGAAGATTGCAGTGGCGGATTTGCAGTCCTAGAAGCTCTAGGCTCCAGGCCATGTGCCGCCCCTTTCTCAGCACCCATCATTATAGACTAGATACATAATTCATGAATTTGTTATCATCAGTGATTTTTTTTGGCACGATTTGCCGCCCTTAATATCGGGCCATCCTAGGCCCGGGCCTACTGGTCCTTATGGCAAATCCGCCAATGGAAGATTGGCTCAGGATAGGAAAGAGTGGAGGTGTGTGCCTTAGGCAGCAATGAGCAAAACTGGTTTTGGTCCTACAATCTTGATCTTGATCTTGCATTTTCGCAAGACCAAGACTGTCTTTATACTAGGACGATCAAGACCAAGACTAAAACCAAGACGGAATATACAAGACTAAGAATAAATACGCAAGACTAAACGAAACATTAGTACTTCCAGAGGATTTATGAATTACTTATACTTGAACCAAACATTTTTAATATTTCAAATTTTTACTTCATGCCTTGGAAGGTGTCCTCCTAACTTATCTCAACTATTTTTTATTTATTTCCATAAAGTCCTTTGTTAACCTATTCTCTCTAATACCTCTTCATTTCTAACTTTTTCTACCCACGTTATCCTCATCATCCGCCTATAACACCACATTTCGAACGCTTCTAACCTTTTCTTTTCCGCCGTGCCCACCGTCCATGTTTCGCACCCGTACAACGCCACGCTCCAAAGATACACCTTTAAAAACTTTTTTCGAATTTCTAATTTAACCATTCGCGAGCATAGAAGTGCCTTCTTTTTATCGAAATCGAAGCGAGTCGACCCTGCGCTATCGTCTGCTTTATATCCCTACTGCTCTTTCCGTCCTATTTTATCTGACTTCCTAAATACCAAAAATCAACTACTTAAATGGGACACTC
>NW_020438956.1:226890-239830 GCF_000699045.2 Agrilus planipennis
AAAATTGAGATTATTACAAGTTATCTAATAAATTCTACTATTTTTACGACAAATTTAGTCATTTACAATCGAAAATTGTAATTTTTGCGTTGTCATAAAAATTTAGTTTTCTCCGTGTGTGCGTTTACGAGAAACCGGAATCCCGAACTTATTTTGAAGTAATTTTTTCGCTATAAAATTAAAATGTCTCATTTGTACCAGCTAAAAGTGGTTAAGGAACTGTCCTAGCGACCGATACTGTAGTTCAGGGTATTGAGTATAGATGAAGGGCTCCTTTAGCCTCTTTCAGGAATAGCGAGAATAGATCGATGACGGTGTTTAGGAAGAAAAATAAGAGATATATGATGAAGATAATAGAAGACTAACTGTGGAACATTACTACTTCAATGTTTGCGTACGCGATCCAACCACCGAAACCACAGAAAACTGAGATACTGCGAAGCGGCATCCTCCTGTTCAGTTACGGTCTGACCATTAGATCACCCATCTCAGTTCGCTGAGGTTGAAAAAAAAACTTTTGGGGTGCTTCATTCCCACCAGCCAATAATGCTGGTGGGCGGGCAGTCCCTCTGGACTACGCCGGAAGGTAGGACGGAAGGCCCTCTTCAACCTGCTTTCAGAAATCGTCGGAATGGGTGGGTGGTGGTTCGGGTGAGAAAGATGAGACGGACGAAATGAAGACAGAAGAGAATGAAAGAGTATCTGTGGAATATTACTGCCCCAGCATTTATATAAGTGGTCCAAAGAACCCACAGAAAAACTTGGACCAAGGCAGACGGACCTGGAATCAAAGCGGCTTCCGCCCGAATACTAAACAATGGTCTAAACCAATAGGTCATGTCGCTCGATGCTGAGGTTGCCAAATGTTATCATTTCATGGGAAACTGCCTGTTTTGGGTTGTTACACTAGTGTAATGAAGGGTGGGAGATGCCGCCCCACCATCATACTCATACGTACAACTTATTAGAAATTCTCTTAAATTATTAAAAAACCGTGATAACAATCAAATATCCATGATTCTGGTCACTGATTAACTATAGCTTGATTATACCTACTCTTCACTGAGGGCTTCTCTCCAATTTATGACGTCACAGCCCCGTCAATATATATATCTCCTAAAATCCCCTATTTTTAATAAAGTTAGTTGTGAATATTGCATGAATATGGCCCACATTAGGGTCTATGTAAGTAGAATTATAAATAAAAAAAAACGTTAGTACGTTACTGTACTAAGAGCTGAACAGAAAATAAGGGAAATAGGGGACATATCTTTTGAATTTGACCCCAGTCGCAATTCACAAAATGTAGTTATACATATTATTTATTATTCAATGTTACGGGAAACATGTTAATAGGTTATTCTCGTTTACGACTGGATGTTATTATTATTATTGGGTTATTTTGAAGGTATCTAATTACACCCAAAACAATATTTAACGTCAATAATAGATAATTTTGCTAATTATTTCCATGTGAGAGATGCAAAATGAATCAGCCCTTATTTTCCCTTTGGCACTTTTGATAATGAATTCCGCTGCCATTAAAAGACATATACGTATTTAGCCTGTTAATAAATGGAAAAGCGGTCAGTTACTGGTGAAATATTTTAACTATCTAATTAGAATAGTAACAACATTGGAAAGTATTCGCAATTAATTAAACGAAATAACACTGGTAAAGCTATTCTAGTAAAACTGTAAACCTCATGAAATGTTAGTTTTCTAATTATAATGATTAATTTAGATACAAAACATTAGCGGAAATCGCCATATAGAGGCTTGGTCTCGGTTTATTTTAATTAACATTATGCTTCCTACTCTGCGATCCCCTGGGGCAAGGAGTTGGGACACACTCAATCAGCGCATGGAGGCACCTCTACCAGTTTCATTTAGTGAGTGAGATCCCCTACAACCCTCTGATGCAGGTGGGATATATCCAATTCCTTCCAGACTTAGCAGACTTCGTATGCCCTTCACCCGTCGAGATGCGTCTCCTCTTCTCCAGCATGCGGGGTGTATCCATTACCGTCACGAGCCCAGTCTCAAACAGCCGGAATATATTCCATTTTGGACCCCGTGCCTTCCGTAGTACCAGTCTCTATCACTGGTTGGATACTTAGGGGACAAGTCCAACCCTCCAATCGGATTACTTGCCATTTCGGGTTCATGGGGTGGGTGACCTCCTTTGTGACTCTTGACACTTATATCGGTTGGGCTCTCCTTGCCCCTTCTGATGAACGTAAGAGGCGATTCCACGTTCCCAAGTTTCTATCACTCATATCTATTAGGATCCGGAGTTTTCCCTTGTCCGGTGGAATCGGTTACAGGAAACCTCACTTTTAATAGTGAAGGCCGTGTGGTCTACTCGGCCTGATTGGAAATATATTTATGCTGTGGACCAAGTAATAAATAGGTGGCATTTTTCGTAATGCCCGCGTATCATAAATAATTGTTCGGTAATTGTCTAGTTTAGCAGCCACACTCTGCCGCATTATTGCCAATTTTATATATGATAGACCACCACAATATGTATAGTTAAAAAGTTATAGTATAAAAACAATAGTTTTTCAACGTTCGAAAACTATGCTTCATTATCATTTCCGCGCCCGACATATATGTATATATATATATGTCAAAATGATCACCATAATTACCTCCACAACATACGAAAGTTTCAAGGTGGTCGAAGGTGTGACTGCTAAACTAGACATTTACCAATTGTTCTGTCCCATAGATGACGAGCGTTATAAACAATGGCACGTCAGTTTGATTATTGTTATCACACTGCCCTCTCAAATTGGGCATTTTTTGTAATGTCCTATTAATCACTTGGTCCACAACAGCTATATTGCATTCTGGCACTTTTGTAGTTTTACATATAATGTTAGTCAAATCGTTAAATGATTCGATTTTTAAGTTATTTTTATTTTTTTTATAACAGTTGCTGCAATTTTTCCACGCCTCTAAACATTTACATTGAACCATCTGTTTTTTATCCTCCGGACACTTAAATGAAGCCTTTGGGCCTATCTGTCTTTACTCAATCGATCCAGGAAACATTACATCAGTAGCTAAGCAAAAAAATTGCTCGTCTTTCAGTTGAAAATGTCATTTTTTTTCTCGTTTATTCCATATAAAATATTAATTAAATTGAAATGTCCTTTCAGATATGACTGTTAAACTAAATAATTAATTTAATTTAATTTTATACCTGAATTGTTAAGAACTCTTCAGGAAATAAACATGCCCTGATTAAATAAATAAGAAAATAAATAGTTGTCATTTTTTGAATACATAGTATTTGCATTCAGTCGTGTAACTAATTGAAAATGATTTAAAAATGTCGATAGGATTTGCAAAATAAGCTTCTGTAACCATTAATGTAAAATCTATTGGAACTGTTTATCCAGATATGTATACTGCAGTATTTAAACAGAGAGCAAATCATTTTTTAATTTATCTATTGTGTACATTTTACATCCCAATGTTCATTGTTTTTAACTATTATTCACAAAAGAGTTAATAATGAATCGCGGCAAAAATAATTCATCATAAAACAAAATAACAACGATATTTTTCTGCAAATTTAGTAAAAACAGGGAGACTAATATTGTATAGTTTTGATATATTAATGTTCAATAAGCAAGATATAATTGCATTTTCTGAAAAATAAAAATTGTTATGGAAAGAGAAGCGCCAAACAGGGGAGGACCGTGAAGCCCTGGGCTAACACTACTTTGGGGATTACTTAAGTAATCAAACTAATTACCATTTTGTCAAAAAACTATTTTCTATAATGATAGGAAAAAATACGGTAGGTACTTGGGCTATATAAATTATAAAGCATTTAAATTATTTCTTTATTTTCTAAATACATATTACATTATCCATTGTCTTCAATGGGGGCTGGGAGCTCTTTACAATCACGGGGCCCATATATAGATTGGCTCTGGCACTAAAGGATGTAATCTATTTAAGTGGAGTTTAAAATTGTCCATGTCCGCTCGTCCTGTACACCAAAGTGGCGACGATAATGTTTGATAATAAATGCGCAAATGTATACGCTCCCTGCTATTTTTTACATTATACGGAAATGGTTAACTCAGTTGAATGTTTTTAATAAAAATCGAATATAGCTAAAACTATATTAAGTTTATATAAGTATATTTCTATAAATTTATACATATATTTGTGCCTGCTAGAAGAAGATATACCTATACTTAACATTACTTCCAAATGTTTTAGACTTTTTAAATGATCTCATTATTGGGTATTTTGTTTTGAAATATTCCGAGAAAATATTCCAGAAGCAAAATCTACGAATGGCGAAATATCCCAATATTTTTATCAGATAGATGTGACAACACAATTTGTCGTTTTGCAGATTAAGGTTGTTACTTTAAATGAAAGATTGGTTAGTAAAAAAAAAGCATTGTGTCGTTATGTAAAGTGAAGACGAAGGACGCTGCGAATAAGAAAAAATTACAAACGTTTAATAGGCAGTGTTATAAACGAGGATGTTAAAAATATTTCGGGAGGAAAAAAGTTAGATTGAGAAAGGTACACGATACCAGATCGAATTGTACTTATAGACGTAATTGCTAAAATCTATTTACAGCACCAGAGGCTTACGCTTGGATTCCAATCGGAAAAAAAACTAGAAAACAGAAGCAAATGATAAAATAACTGACGGTAAACCATCTGTCACTTTCCGATTGTCCCCTCTTCCTACGACCGATATTCGTTTGCGCGCATCGCCCATGGTGTACCATTCTCTAAGTGAACGGACTATATTTGAAAGTGTTCGAGAATAGAAAGTGTTATTGAAGTCAATAAGAAATAGCGAAGTACGTCGATAGGCCACTTTCTCTGTCATGAAGGGATGGTTAGAGACATATTGAAAGCAGAAACAGGGGTTATGAAGGGTAGAGATAGACCTAATAGATTACATTACTCTTTGCAAATTATTAGAGATGTACTACGTTGCTCTAGGTTTCGAAAAATAAAAGGATCATAAAAATATTGTAATATCGAAGTTATTTTACTACTAAATGTGTTAGCATCTGCATAGCTTCTACTTCTATCTCTATCCTTCTTGATTTTATTTCTTATTCTAAGCACTCATGGGCTAGTTTAACATTTGTTGTGCGTACTCGCCTTGAAGCAGATGAAATGTTCTAACTCTTCGTATGACTTCTTTTCCGTAACAACATATACGACGACGTATAAACTAACTAATTAGTTACGTATTGCACGAAAAAGTGTCAAAATAACTGAGCTTTAGCAAGTATTTTATTCTTTTAGCAAACAATGAAACGTAGCTTGCAATTTGGAATGAATTGTTTCTGTTACTTTACACATCATCATTGAGCTTTGTCGCCAAGAGGATACTTTTTATTTTCTTTGCGGTTTTTGTTTGCAAGCCGATGCCGAAAGCTCTTATCACTGGCAAACGTTTGCGGATGGCAGCGCGGTAGTAATAAGAGTACTATTCATCATCCTTGTCACAATTTGCCATCGCAGACCGCTAGTTCTAATGCTTCTTTCACACATACGGTTTTCTAACGGTAACCGGGTCGTAGTGGGTAGTGGCGTAATTTCATTTGCTTTGCGTTCACACGGTTTTTAGTAGATCACACGGCACTTCGCCTTTAGTTTTGCATAATCCAAAGAGAAAAACGTTTCTGAATACAACGTGTACACACTTCTATGCACTTTCATGTCTCGTTGTTACCGTACACGGCTCCGGCGTCGTGCCGTTGAAGTCCCCATGCCGTGCTGCTACGACTCCGGTTAACAAACCGTATTGTGTGAAATTTTGCACTTAAAACAATGTATTACTATTATACACGGCACCGTTGCCGTACACGGTCACGGTAAGAATACCGTATGCATAATGTTACAATACACGTAATACGTATACCAAGTGTTGATATTTCTCATTGAAGCCAAACGATAGCAATGACTTTAATTATACTGAAAATATTATAAACTACTTAAATGAATTAAAAAAAACTTCTACTTTATTTAATCCTGGACTGGAAAACCTTTAACAAAAGAATAAATAATATTTTTGGGAAATGTGCAGAGGTAAGTGACCACATGCAACAATAACTCGCATGCACCCTTTTGTCCATCTGTTTTTATGTCAAAAGTCGATTACAAGGTTAATCTAAAGGTGTTAATAAGTTTTGATATGAATCATTTTTGAACTTGTCAAACGTTCTCTCAGGAAAACGTTGTTTGTTGGAATTTGTTTTGTTAAATCTTTCCCTGTTGTTTTGAGCGACATAATAATTTTCCCGAGACAAGGACAGACATGGTGAAGTGTATTTTCTACACGATCGCCAGGGCTTCCATCACGACAATATGTGGCTGCTAACATTATCTTCGCTTCGTTTTTGATTGACGGCAACGTATTCGTTATGTTCGTATCAAAAATATTAATTTGAGAGGTGAATAATGATGACTTAGGAGTATTATAGGTCGCAAAAATAAGAAACTGTCACAAATGTTTACAACTTGTGTTCATTTAACCACAAATATCTTATTTGTTTGGATGGCTCGCATGAGCCATCCGTGTAGCATTTATATTCTCACTCATTCGTGCAAGTGCAGGACAATTACATTTATAGTCTGTGAAACTCAAAGCAAAGATGAAATTATTAATAATAATCAAAATGATTCAATGATTTAAGTAAACATTGTTCTCAGTTTTTAACATGCATCTATCATCTGATTGATTGTATCTATTATGTATTCCGTACTCTCATACGCAGATTGAAAATAAAATTTATAGTTGGATTTGTGTTCATTTAACTACAAATATCTTACTTGTTTTGATGGCTCGCATGAGCTAACCGTGTAGCATTTATATTCTCACTCATTCGTGCAAGTGCATAACAATTACATTTATAGTCTGTGAAACTCAACGCGAAGATGAAATTAAAGTTCAAAATGACTCAATGATTTAAGTAAACATTGTTCTCAGTTTTTAACATGCGTCTATCATCTGATTGATTGTATTTATTATGTATTCCGTACTCTCATACGCAGATTGAAATTAAAATTTATAGTTGGATATCTTGTCTACTATTGATGTCCCATTATCATTCCCATTTTCTAATCATAAAGATACGATTAAGAGCGATTTTAATTTTATACCCTAAATCGAATAATTTTCCAAAAATTGACAGTTCAATGCCTACAATCCGAAAAGTTTCATTTGCATCATGGTTTCATAAAACCACACAATTGTTTTTTTCTTTAAATAACCATTTGAATAATATTAATATTTGTAGGGATCATGATGCACTACTCAATAGCTCGATACAATGTTCGTGATTGGATAGAGACCTGATGGTACTTGCATGGGTAATTTTCGTTTAATCGCTCGAGCTGCGTTCGTAGTCGTGAATCGACAATAATAAACCTCAGGTAATCGAACACATTTCGCAATTGCCGAATCGATAATTCAAGCGATTAAACGCCAAGTTAATTAAATTTTAATTCCTGTGTAATTGCACCATGTTAACGCTGCATCTGCGGACGGAATAAAATGGCTAAATTAATAAATCCGTCAACGCCAACATAAAACTTATCGGAAAATATATTGCAATGATTTATACATTACACATTCACATAATACTGACAAAATGTGCGGTTTTAATTTACCGGTATAGGTTTTTTTTATTCATAACCGCATAAAATGAGATATATATAATAAAAGGGTGCATACTGTTTATTACAACAATCGTATTGTTACGTATCTTATGTAATAGTGCATGTCATCATCATAAAGTCGTCAGTCCTAAGACTGGTTGAACACGCACCTCCACTCTATGTGAATTTAAATGTAAATATTAAATAAATTACTAGAAATAAACGTTAATGAAAACATATAATGCATATACAGAACGAACCTAACGATTATTATATAGTCTTTTCTTTAATACTTTAATTACGAAAATGGTCTGATTGAAATACAGGAACGAAGAAGGGTACTAAGAAAGTAGAAAGAGGAGACTGCGGTAAAAATTAATTAAAAATAAAGATTAAGAGACTGTAACAGTTAGTCTCGCGTTGATAATGCCCACATATGAAGTGAGCGAAACACGTGTCCGCTCAAAAAAGTTTTTTTTTGGTAATTAGGGGTGAGTCTTCCTCTTTAATTTTTAAGAAGGGGACTTCTTAAATTCGATCCCTAAAGGTGTGAAAAGGGTGTCAATTAGCAGGAAACTTAAAGAACAAACTCATGATCGGAGGAGAAGTTAGATTACAGTTCATAAGAGCGAAAATGAGGTTGTCAACTCCTTACATTTATTTTATAAAGATTGGAGAATTTCTAGTGGTATTTGGAACATGACGAGAATATTGTTAGCTGCCAATTCTTCAATCGTATCCAACTTATGCGTGTAGACATCGGACTAATACTTAACTCTAAAAGAAGAAGTCTAAAGGTGTGACATCACATGATCTATTAGGCCAATTCATCGACCCTAAGCGTGATGGTGTAATATCATGGTATCATAGAGGATATGTGACAAGCAGCGCTGTTTTGGAAGGATATAGTCTGTTATCGTGACGCGATAACGAGCACCATTCAAAGTTATGTGAAAAAATAATGACCGATGATTTTATTAGTTTTTAAATCACACTAAAGCGTTGTTTTTTGTTATTTGCACCAAGTTACATAGTCTTCCGTTCACCTGTTCATTTCTAACCTCTTATATCTACGGTATCCTCATTATTCGTCTGTAACACCACATTTCGAACGCTTCTAATTTTTTTTTTCCGCCGAGCCCTCCGTTCATGTTCTGCACCCGTACAACGCCGCGCTTTAAATATTTACCTTTAACAATCGTTTTTAAATTTCTAAAGTAACCGTTCGCGAGCATTGAAGTGTCTTCTTTTTATTGAAGACGACTCGACCCAGCGCTATCCTCTGCTTTATATCCGTACTACTCCTTCCGTCCTGACTTATCTGGCTTCCAAGATACCAAAAATCGGCCGCTTCTTCTAATTTTTCTATATATGCGCTCTTTCCCTACTTTTTCTTCCCTNCTTCTTAAATTCGATCCCTAAAGGTGTGAAAAGGGTGTCAATTAGCAGGAAACTTAAAGAACAAACTCATGATCGGAGGAGAAGTTAGATTACAGTTCATAAGAGCGAAAATGAGGTTGTCAACTCCTTACATTTATTTTATAAAGATTGGAGAATTTCTAGTGGTATTTGGAACATGACGAGAATATTGTTAGCTGCCAATTCTTCAATCGTATCCAACTTATGCGTGTAGACATCGGACTAATACTTAACTCTAAAAGAAGAAGTCTAAAGGTGTGACATCACATGATCTATTAGGCCAATTCATCGACCCTAAGCGTGATGGTGTAATATCATGGTATCATAGAGGATATGTGACAAGCAGCGCTGTTTTGGAAGGATATAGTCTGTTATCGTGACGCGATAACGAGCACCATTCAAAGTTATGTGAAAAAATAATGACCGATGATTTTATTAGTTTTTAAATCACACTAAAGCGTTGTTTTTTGTTATTTGCACCAAGTTACATAGTCTTCCGTTCACCTGTTCATTTCTAACCTCTTATATCTACGGTATCCTCATTATTCGTCTGTAACACCACATTTCGAACGCTTCTAATTTTTTTTTTCCGCCGAGCCCACCGTTCATGTTCTGCACCCGTACAACGCCGCGCTTTAAATATTTACCTTTAACAATCGTTTTTAAATTTCTAAAGTAACCGTTCGCGAGCATTGAAGTGTCTTCTTTTTATTGAAGACGACTCGACCCAGCGCTATCCTCTGCTTTATATCCGTACTACTCCTTCCGTCCTGACTTATCTGGCTTCCTAGATATCTAAAATCAGCTATTTCTTCTCCCATCTTTATATTCGCTTTTTCCGCTTCCATTTTATTTAAAGCTATTTCTAGTTCCTCCTTACTGGATGCTTATACTGCTATGTGCCACTATACTATGTGCTATGTATACTGCTAGTGTAAAAAACTTATGGGTAACCACTGTTATATAACTTAAAGTAACTCATCTGAATTCCAATATCAGTATTGGACACTAATTATTAGTTTATTAAATATCTCTCTAGATAGTACCTATAAATTTTTAAATTTTACGAAAAGTTATTACTTCGTTTTCATTCGTATAGTTTAAATAATTATATGGTTTATATAGAAAATGGGTCGATTGATGGGTGGATTTATACCTACAGCTTATAAAGTTCACGTCAACAGGAATAATGACTGTAACGTTCACGTGTACCTTTAATATGTCTGGAAGTGTTGACATGAAAGGAAATTGCTCTGCAAAATGTATTCTTCCGAATGTATTCGACTGATGGGATACCTACACATATATGTATATATATATATATACATGTCTACACATCAAAAGAAGTTGTATCGAAAAAGGATTTTGTTATTAGTTTCTTATCTACGTTGCGTATGGGCACGCTATAGGTACATATTTCCAGTTACTTCGTGAATACCCTCTTCAACATCAAAAGTGCCAGGCGCACATTTTCGGATAATAGAGGCATATAAGCTTTTCGTTCCTTATAAAGAAAGCGTGGCAAAATTTTCTGTAATTAATATATCTGAAATAATAAGCTGACAAGTTTTGAAATCGGATCAGATGACTCAGTCATCCGACAGAAAAGAAAGTCACAATATTTTCCAGTATTAAGAGAGGTCGTTGAGGACATCACTTATAAAAAATATGTAAATTAAATGACGCTAAGGGATCATTCAAGAGCTTAAGACCTCCGAGATAAAAATATTCAGTGTCTCAGAGTCTTTGAAAGCGAGACTCGAGTCTCCGTTTCTCATCGAGTCTCTCTGGTGTCGCTGAGAGAGACTGTCAAAAAAACTGTTTGGCGTCTCTGAACGAGAGACTCGAGTCGCTCATAGAGAGATCCTCATTTCGTATCCAGTCTCTGAACGAGAGACTCNTCTCTCAAGAAAATTGCTGTAAAAACTTGAATAAGTAGTTTACAAAATTAAAGTTTAACAACTTCCCAGTGTAGTAAATAAGTATTTTCTAACTTTTCACTAGTAACCAACTTTTCAGTAAAGAACTTTCTTTCTAATAAACTACAGACACTTGACGAAATCAACGACAAAAACCATAAGATAAACAGAAAAGTTGGAGAACATGGAAAGAATTTTTAGTAAATAAATAGGTAATTACTTTGCTAGTTTTGTCCTGAGTTACCAGAAAACTTTTATAACATGACCTTTCAAGTGATAAAACGGTCATCATACGAAAAATCAGAAAAGGTAAATAACCTTGAACCTTCTTTCTGTTTGTTTTGACTGATAAGCACAGCGGATGTGTATCATTTAGTAATAAGGAATTGATTTTTTTTAACAAACGGTCGAAATATTTTCCACAACTTATAAAACCTCAAAAACTATTTAGTTGCGTTTAAGTAAACAAATACATCCTGTAAGCTAAAGAAATGAATTAAAAAATCTCAGATAAAATACTAGAAATATTAACGTAACAGTTACCTTACCACTAAAAATGAAAATAACATTTAGAAAATTTCATTAAAAAAAGTTGGGCGCCACTTTGCCAAGGAAGGCAAAATTTGCTCCGGGATTTGATTTGAAAAAGAAGTTATAAGCATTGAAACGTTTTAATTTTCATTTCCTTAAGTGTATTTTCAGAAATGTGTTCATCTAAAAGATCAATAGGAGTTATGAAAAAATGTGGCCTACTTATTTTAGAGAATACTACGGTCTACGTCAACAGATTCATTAAAGTGAGCTTCTAGCCCTGAGAATTATTACAGGAGATTTGTAGTCTACACCAATACTCTAGTTTTCAGTTTGGGGAATATTGCTTTATTAATAAAGCCTTCCTCGAGAATTCCCTTTAAAAAGGACTAATAAACTAAAATTCAATCGACAATTGAAGCCTTCTAACGTAAAGCATCTTAAATTCACTACCACCGAGAAGGTTCAAATTCCACGGAACCCCATTTGGGTTGAACATTGGGTAGATAATTGTTAATTATAAAAATATATTTCCCGGTGGCGTCTTGCTGAACCAAAAGTCTTTCAATGGTATAGTTATATTTACATTAATATACCTAAATACCTAAAAATTAACAGGGAGAATGATTAACTGATTGTTAGAAGCTTGAAAAGTGATCGACTGATTAAATTTCGTATTAGAATAACCTTCCAAATACTAAGAAAATAATAAGTTAACCTTCTAAAAGTGTACAACATTCATCATCATCATAGGGTGGTCAGTCCTAAGACTGGTTGGACACGTACCTCCACTCTTTCCTATCCTGAGCTAAACTTCGCATTTCCGTAAAACTAGAACAACCCACATCCTTAACTATTTGTGAACAGTAATCTAACCTAGGTGTACCTTAACCCCTCCTAACTCCTGTTTCTGCCTCTAATATGTCTCTGACTAAACCTTTATGTCTGAGAAGGTGTCCTACCAACCTATCTCGCCTATTTCTTATTGACTTCTATAGAGTTCTGTGTTCTCCTATTCTTCCTAATACCTCTTCATTTCTAACCTTTTCTACCCACGTTATCCTCATCATTCGCCTATAACACCACATTTCGAAGGCTTCTAACAACATTAAATCACCAAAAATTATTCTCTTCTATTTTTTCGATCAACAAGTACCTTAGAGCAAAAGTTCTTAACTTTTAGTTGGAATGACATTTCTTAGTAGAAACTCAAACCGTAGGACCACGAAAGAAATTATTCATAATATAAACGGTTATTCATCAGTTGCCATGAGGATTTAATGAATTGGAAGAGAGATTACCGTCTGAGTGATTGTAATCTCCGCGCAAACAAAAAATATCCAAAAGACGACCCTTGAATACAAAACAAATGTCTCGCCATAATATTACCATTTTTGCATAAATTAAGC
>NW_020438956.1:241227-244479 GCF_000699045.2 Agrilus planipennis
AAAATATCAACGAGATGTTTATTTATATTTGAAGACATATTAAAGGCTTTAACGCTTGTTTTCGACTCGCACTACTACTCATGATTGAACAAAACTTTTGGCAGGTACTGTATGAAAAAGTATGTTTAATGAACAAGAGTCGAGAGTATAATGAGCTTTTTTCTCCCTACCTACGATTTTGCCAGCGCGCATCCAAGACATTGGAAGGGGCACATCGCTAGAGAAAGTACGTCTTTTTCTGACGCATGTACTCAAAATTCTTCTCTCAAGAAAATGGCTGTAAAAACTTGAATAAGTAGTTTACAAAATTAAAGTTTAACAACTTCCCAGTGTAGTAAATAAGTATTTTCTAACTTTTCACTAGTAACCAACTTTTCAGTAAAGAACTTTCTTTCTAATAAACTACAGACACTTGACGAAATCAACGACAAAAACCATAAGATAAACAGAAAAGTTGGAGAACATGGAAAGAATTTTTAGTAAATAAATAGGTAATTACTTCGCTAGTTTTGTCCTGAGTTACCAGAAAACTTTTATAACATGACCTTTCAAGTGATAAAACTTCCTTTCCCGGAGATTGACTGAAATACATGTCAATTCAACGTATTGTACGATAAAGTTTTATCTTAAAGCAGTAGCTGGCTCTGGGGTTTTGAAGAAGATTGAGTTGCGAATGTTGTTCAGACCACTGAGTCTATTTCTTGTTTGTGCTACATCGACTGTTAACAGACACAACTTTCCAGTACGTACTGCTGGCGAACATTCGTGAACACAAAACAACATAAATGACTAAATGTTACCAACTTCTTTAAACCCAAGCCACTTGTGTTATTTTCTAAACATCATTCCACATTTGAAATCCTTACCGCCACATTATTTTCAAAACATTAAACCACAATGGCTACTCAAGAGTTAAGACGTGGAAAGTTATTTCTACAATTTCTTAAGGAAATTTTCCTATTACCATTAGCAACACAATTGATTGTTGAGATACTTAATATTTGAAACATTATGTACATTTATGACTATAGACGAAACAGTAAGCACGCAAAAAACAGGGGGTAGATATATAGGGTGAAAGCATTCCATTTTTTTTTTCAGTAGGTCATCTAGATGGTATTCATAAACAAAAACAGAAATGTAGACCTCGAATACTTCCAAACTGTGAACATATATGAAAGAAACATCGTTCGGCATACGAAAAATTAAGTGCAACAGGGCAAGATTAGTATGCTTAGATTTGTAGATAATAGTATACCAGTATTATTATCTAGTAGGGAGGAGTTAGATATAATAATAAATAAATTGGAAGCGATGTTGACAACAGTATTGTATGGAAATAAACAAAAGTAAAACAAAAACAAAAATACTGGTATGTGAGAAACAAAAAAGAAGGGAAAGAGCGAATATAAAGATAGGAGACGAAAAATTAGAAGAAGTCGCTGATTTTCGGTTTTTGGAAGTCAGACAGGTCAAGACGGAAGGAGTAGTAAGGATATAAAGCAGAGGATAGCGCAGGGTAGAGTCGCCTTCAATAAAAAAAAGTCACTTCTATGCTCGCGAACGATTAATTTAGAAATTCGAAAAGGTTGTTAAAGGTGTATATTTGGAGCACGGCGCTGTACGGGTGCGAAACATGGGCAGTGGGCGCAGCGGAAAAGAAAAAGTTGGAAGCTTTCGAAATGTGGTGTTACAGGCGAGTGATAAGGATACCGTGGATAGAGAAGGTTAGAAATGAAGAGGTATTAGAAAGAATAGGAGAACAGAAGACTCTATGGAAGTCAATAAGAAATAGGCCAGATAAGTTGGTAGGACACCTTAGGCATGAAGTTAGGAGGGGTAGAGGTAGACCTAGATTGGATTACTGTTCGCAAATGGTTAAGGATATAGGTTGTTCTAGTTTTAGGGAAATGCGAAGATTATCTCAAGATAGGAAAGAGTAGAGGTACGTGTCCAACCAGTCTTAGTAAATGGGCGATAGCAAGCAGAGGATCTCTCAGGGAAAATCAGGCAGCTACGAGGCGATTATTCATGCACTGATTAGACACAAGTCACAAGTTGATGACAGCTCAGGTTTTTCTTGATTGGTGATTCCTTTTTTGAAAATAGTCCAATTTCCATTTAATTAATAAGTTATTACCAATTTTTCAATTTCTTGGCACCACGCAGAGGCATCTGTATCTTGATTCGCAACAAAATCGGGGATGTTTATTGAAGTTGATGGACAAGGAACAGGTAAAGCTCACGAGGCGTGTTCTTGCATTTCGCGTAACACATTTGTCAACACATGCGTGAGTTATTTGTTTTTTTGTCTTTTGTTTTCATTCGGCACTAATATTTGTCTACTTCACAGATTTTTTTTTTAATTTTACAATTGTTTTTCTAATTAATAGTGATGGAAATGGGAGAATCCCACTCCTAATATTAGCTTTTAAGATAACAAAAAGAATCACTACTGTCAGGACCCTTTATTGTTACAGTTCGATTCACATTGAGTGACAATTATTATATAAAACAGAGCGATCATCAACTTGTATCTAATCAATGTATGAACAATCTTCTCGTAGCTGCCTGATTTTCCCGGAGAGATCCCCCGCTTGCTGACGTCTCAATGCCCATTTACTATAAACGACCTCTCTACCGTATAATATCCCTTTTATTTAATATCACATTTTAATTAATTATGAACCAAGCAATTGCCGGAATCTAAAATGCGGATATACATATTATTTTCGATTGTTTCCTAAACTTGAGGAAGCTCAGAGAATGTGAATTTGTTTTGTAACTTCCCTGCTACAAATCCATTATTAAGAGCTGTTATAAATTTTAATAAATAAATAATCTATCGTGATGATTGTTTTCTGTTCTCAATATAACCATCACAATAAATAACAATATATCGTATATGCATAGCGATGCTGTCGAGCTAATTCTGTCTAATGCATCCCCAATAAACTAGACGTGTGTTTCAACACTTCCTGTTCTTAGATCGCCCACCAATTCTACTTACAAACACGTACCTTACATCATTGTCCGATACATTCTTCCTTGTCTCTTGAAGCGAAGCATTTACAGTTTGAGTTGTCGACTTCCTATCGACATAGTATATTTACAATTCACATTGTGGGAGGCAAACGTCTAATGTATACAGTAAATTGCGAGGATGTATAACGGATCAAGCAATAAAAATACATGTATGTGTAATGGCGTTTTTCATTTAAATATGTCTATTTTATGTGTGCTGTGTATGTG
>NW_020438956.1:247682-251428 GCF_000699045.2 Agrilus planipennis
ATTGTTGTCGTTAAATAGAGTGAGCGTGACGCTATATAGAGTGTAATATTGTATAGAAAACAATGTAAACCAACCAAAGTCAAGCAATTTCGACGTTTTAAGGAGTTTGTCGTTAAATCGAGTGACGTTATAAAGAGTTTACACTGTATAAATAATGCAGAGCCTCGTGTTAGCTACTGATTTTGTATTAAATATTACGTTAATAGATATGCGATAGAAATTATTGTACATTTAACTCATTCTCCAGTCATGTATTCATGGGGAAAGAGGTCAGATAAAGGGTTTTTTGTAAATTCCCTGCAGAACGTCTAAAGAAATCAAACTTTTGAAATCCTTCTTTTTGTGCTGTTGTGGCACGACATTCTAAAATGTGAAAACTTTGAGATCAGCAACACTCAAAAATATTTATGGATAAATTTTCATTTCTATTACCNATATGTCTTTGTAAATTGTCCAAACTACAGACTATTGGCGAAAAGTTAATTTTACTGGCAATAACGTAAGTTGAAACTACCGTACTCCATCAGACAGCGATAGATATTATTCGAATGACTCCTCTGAGTAATAGTTCTGTGCAAAGGCGAATTGATAAGATGGTTGAAACCATGGAAGAGTCATTGTGCGATTATTACCAATTCTCAATTCAGCTGAATGAAACCACTGTTGTTAACATAGGTACGTGAAATTCATTCAGATGAAAAACTGTCTCAAGTACCTATTATTTTCAAGAAATTTAGAAACTGATACGAAAGAAGCAACCATATTTAAAACACTGGAAAAATTTTGTGATAAGAGAAAAATGCCATTGAAGAACATTTATCAGCGGCTAACGGATAACGCTCCAAAGTTCCAAATAAGAGGTCGCTGTTGCGTTATTCATCGTCAACATTTGGTTGCATGAAGTTTGAGTGAACGGATGTTTAAATCACTGCAGTATGTCATCAAAGCAATCAATAAAATTCGGAACAAGTCTTTAAATAACAGATTATACAATCCGCTTTGTCTTGCTAATGATAAAAAATTCAACCAATTGCTGTTTCACACGGAAGTGCGTTTTGACTGTCATGAGGTGCTTGTCTGACTTGATTTTACAAATTGTTCGACTTTCTGATAGACTTGGAAAAGTACATAGACAGAATTGCGTGACATTAGATCATCACATCAAAAAATAATATCGCGTACTTTACAGACCTACATAAATTATTTAAATCAACCTCCAACTTCAAGGTGATGATTTAATGTACTGCTCTATCAGTATTTTCGAAGTTCATGTTTTTGCACATTGATATACCTCAAAATATTGTAAAGACAACTTCTAATAGTATAGAGTACACTTTCAATCTGATCTAGAAATTGTATTAAGTCGCCGCCTATTCTGATTGTTTAAAATTACAAAAAAAACTTCCAAAAACAAAAAGTATGACAACAGCACGCGGTGTTCCCAAGCGGTCACCCATCCAAGTACTAACCGCGCCCGACGTTGCTTAGCTTCATCCCAACGGCGGCGGACCTTGAGTGCTAATTGCCACTATAAAGTCATAAACAGTTGTTTAAATAATACAGCCTCACATCACATATTAATGTTAATACTATTCATATATTACAGATACCACAATAACAATAATAATTTTATCAGACTACCCTTCTATTGGTCAAATAAACTAATAAAGTTTTTCTGGATGATTGCACCAAAAAGCTAGACACACACGAATTTCCAAACATTGAATTTGTTAAGGTAGTGCGAAACCATTTTAAAATTAAATAAATAAACATTTCATAACTGATATGTCTTCTTTCTGAAATTATTTTATCTTTAATTTACTGAAGTACTGAAGTGCACTTTATATTTATTTTCGATAAATAAAATCGGTAAGTAGTCGTTAACATAATTATCGGAGCTGATTTGAACGGGAGGGAACTCGGCTAGTACCCGGGAGGGAATTCGACTATCTATATTTTAACCAAAACTACCTGCGGGAGGGAATTCGGCATCAGCGATAATTTATAATAAATCACAAAAATTAAACGATATCAAAATTAACTACACTTGCGACTATCTAGAACAATCTTTACTACCTTTCAGTAACAGATATTTTTCAGGAAATCGATTTTGTCTCATAAAAAAGAATTACCTACTTCAATAAAAACTGTAGCATTCACAAAAGAATAACGATAATCTGTAGCATATACTTTTATTACCTCCACAAAATTCCGTTTCCAAAGGAACACAAATCCTCTGTTAAAAATGACCTGTTGATATTATCAAGTCATAAAACAGATTTCCAATTTCGTTCACAACCGTTTCTGATTTGTTGTTAGTACCTACTGACTTTTGTAACTTTTCTGAAATGGATTTGTTCCAACACGTTTGTGATAATTCTTTTTCTGTTTGCAAACTGAGATTTTCAGCGCTGAAGGAAATCATAAAATCGAAAAATGGAGTTGTTACTCATACCTATACCGTCAGTATATAGCCATACATAATAGACTGCACGTTACTTGTGATTTATTTTTTATGCACCCGATAATAGAACTGTAATTTACTACTTTACTACTTTTTGAGTTTTTGTTTTTTTTTTTAAGATTTGAAGTCCACTTTGCTTTTTGAACACCTTAATTTTTGGTATTAAATTAATGTGAACTCTTTTAAAATCCCAAAACTCANGAGAGACTTAAAATTTTTGTCTAGGGTACAATAATATATTTTCTCATTTTTACTGTTAAAAGAGGATTATGAGGATTCTATTTTTACATATGTGACTGCGAGATCTCTTCGCTTTTAGAGTACCTAGTATCTGAAACTTTCGTGGATAGGAATGCCGAATTAATTACTATGCACATTGGATGCTCACATTTGGTACGTACAATTGAGAGGAAACATGGAACTAACAACTGTTTTAGTTGTTAGACTACAAAGTTGAAAGCGTAACAATAAAGTCGTCTTCGACTTAATTCATTTTGTAACAAGCACTTAACTCGGAAACTATATCGTTTTGTTGTAATTGCTTGAAGGCAGTTGGAAACTTTAAAACTATTGCGGTTTATTTCAAGCAATTGTTAAAACTTTGATATCACACGGAAAATAATGTAAATGACATTTCTTTTCTTTCGTCTCGAGCGAGTCGAGAACAGCGTAGGTACAAACGGTCTCTGCCTGTACAACCTGGAATATCTATGGAAATGGCAAACCCTTTGTATGAAAACGAACAGTAAACGAAAGGCATTCGGGAGCATAAAGAACCTGAGGAAGTACAATAAATTCCTCAGTTCTCAAGGTTTATTAGCAGTGAATGGAATTACTGAGATCTGGAGAAAGATCTAAGGTAGCTGTGCTCTAATTAGGAGAATATTATAAAGCTAAATGCAAACGGTTGAACGGTTCAATTATTTATGCTACCCTTTTCAGGTCAGATGAAATCAGCGAGATATTATTACGATTAAAGTATGGTAGGTATCAGAGGCGTATTTTAAGGAGATACGTAGAAAGCTCTGTGTAATTTATTCATATTATGACGTTCAACCCTTTTGTGCCCTAAAAACAACTTTTGTATTACATATATATATGCTATACAAACTAACAAAACATTAAGCAAAACAACCCTCTAGAACGTAAATATACGAGGGTGGATTGATAAGTTTCCGGCCTAACCAAGAGATGACGCCACTAGGCCTACCTTGAGGTGACATTCTATAGTACCATCCTTGGATAGCTTGTAGCTATAGTTTCAGCCCGATCTCCTTGCTAG
>NW_020438956.1:254509-259989 GCF_000699045.2 Agrilus planipennis
TTAATATTATTACTTAATTTTTAGTATCGAATTGGAAACAATGGAAGTAACAAGAATGAGCCAGGGGCACTGAAAGGAAAAAACTTTTATTTTTAGCCCTTCAATTCGCCAGGCTAGAGGTTGTTTGAGAGCCACTTTATATCATCTAACTTTCCCAAACTGAACAGCTTTCCGAATAAAAACCCAATCAAAAACGAACAATAGCTCAACATTCTAGACAATTTATTAAAGTTTGAGCTTTAGCGAAAGGTCAGTTTTAACTCCTTTCATTAATGCTCTTTAGCGAGTTTTTGAGCAAAAAAGAATCAGAACAATAGACTCTATTAACATCAACCTGAAACTCCATTACTTGGCTAGTGTAGTAGTAACTGCATTGTTCTAAAAATATTTCAATGAATGAGCTGCAGTTAATTTCACAGGAATGTTTTGTGTAAAATTTAGTCGTTGCGTCGACGTGAAAATCACCTTTTCATATGTGCACATAAAATAATAAATTAAATAATGTAAAATTTGGAAAAACAAGTTCGTTGTGTCTACTTCATATGGACAGATATGGATGACAAATAGCGTCACTATCTATATTGACAGAATTTTCCCAAGAAAAGACTATTGTCAACATTAGATAAACGATTCTGCTCTTTACTTCTGTTCTTGCTTCGAATATGTCTTCAATTGTCCGTTCAAGTTTCAAAAGGTGTCCCATTATTTGACAAATACTACAGTAGAACTGAAATTTAGGCTCATAGGTCATTGTCGAAATGAGAAATTAGGCCCAAGTTTCATTGGCAAATGAGGCCGATATCTTCAGTAGAAGCTGCTGAAAGAACTGAGACTGAGATTTTGAGGTTTAATGATATTTCGAACATATCATATTTTTTTGTCTTGCAAGCCTTTCTTATTATACTGAGATAATATTAAAAAACACTTAAAAAATTGACGGACCATACAAATTTTCTACTTATAAAATATCCACAACATATTTTTGTTTATTACATATTGATTTTTATGTTGCATTAAAACGTGATTTATTGAAAATATGTGACATTTTTCCGTGGCTAACATGAGAAACATCATTTCAAGGCAATTTCCATTAAAACTTTTATTATTACCTTTTGATATATGTTCGTAACTTTTAATAACGCCGGTATCGTTTCAATGTAACAAACCGTTCCAATATGAACTGTGATTTTTTCTCTTTGCTGGTTCTCAGTAATAATAATTTCCGATGTACGCACTAATTGCAATAGTTTGCCATTCTCCAATTGGAAATTGTTCACTAGTTGACTAAATTAAGGGCAGCTACACTACCCAGCTTCATTTCTGAAAAGTGACAGTTGAAAATCAGTGTAACTGGTGCGTGTATTGTCACACAATTTTATTGGGCATTTTTATTTCATCTCCGTTTAATTGTATCTGTATCTAAATTATCTACTGTAGAGCTACAGCACGTGCAAGTAACCCACGATATAGAAGAAGCATTAAGGGTGGTTAATGTTGGATTGTTCAAACGTAACAAATTAATAAATAAATAAAAGGAAAACATGTTATCCTGGATAACCCGAGATAAAAATGTTCAGTTTCTCAGAGTCTCTGAAAGCGAGACTCAAGTCTCCATTCTCATTGAGTCTCTCTGATGTTGCTGAGAGAGACTGTTGAGAGACTGTCAAAAAAACTGTTTAGCGTCTCTGAACGAGAGACTCGAGACGCTCATAGAGATCCTCATTTCGTATCCAGTCTCTGAACGAGAGACTCGAATCTCTGAACGAGAGAAAGTTCAACATATTTTACAGATCCCAATCTTTTTACGATAGACTCGAGTCTCTCAATTTTTCAGTTTTATTCATTCAATCGCCCTGTGAGACTCGAATCTCTGAATTAACAATACTATCGTTCGAGTCTCTCATACAGAGACTGTGAGAGATCCATAAAAACACCTCGGCAATAACTGAGAGACTGTGAGAGATGCTCTCAGGGACGCTGAAAGACTCTGAGAGACTCTAAGAGACTGGAGAGAGACTGAAGGGCTTCATTGATCTAACTCCACTTACTAAAATTTACAAGTACTGCTGAACCGTGAAGACGTAGCCCCTCAGATTTAATCCCTACTGATCCTTTTCCGTGTTAAGGTAAATTATTTAAGTTCAGCTCTTCTTCGAGCTAAGAACTTGACGCACATCAACTGGTCCGGCAATAATTTTCATAATCAATATGGTGGACTACTAAAGAAATAGAATAAAAACACAAAAAGTTGGAGTAAATAGTGTGTTCCAATTGACTAACCCCTTGTGTATTTCGATATTTTCCCCGAACGTGAGCCACATCCTTTTCTAACCGAATGCGTGTCTTGTTTATCATCTGCGCAGCGAGTGAGAAAGTTAGGGGCAAACTGTCGACGGTTCAGATGTACCTAACGTACAAGTAATTTATGGTGATAAATGATAAATGAATTTGCTAGCGCAAATACTACTGAGTTAATATCAACTTCTGTACGACATGCATTTCCCACCAACAGAAACTCCCAATTTTCTATGCACTGCTATATGTAGACCATTATTTTAAATTAACCGGAGTTAGTACACGTCTCCTCCAGAATATTGCTGTGTCATTCGCTCGAAAGCACGTTAAACTCTTCGTATATCACATGTCACGAACAAACTTTTATTGGCAATTTTGTTGACATGGATAATATGATCGTTGATCAGTTTCCACACACGTACATCATACATTGACTTCGACCTGTACAAAAAGTACATTTTAATGTTACTTTTAATAGTTTAAAATTTTAATCGATTCAACTTTTAAAATTGCGAATTTATCTACTGCATTTTAACATGTAACTCCTCCTAAGTTACAAAATACATATAGAAGATGATTACGCTCTTGCATATACATATGCACCTGAAGAAAAAGTTTAGGTTATTATGTTAATGAAAGCAGTATTGATAAAACGGTATCGTATGAAAATAAATAAAAGTAAAACAAAAATACTGGTATGTAAGGAAAGAAAAAGTAGGGAAAGAGCGAATATTAAGATAGGAGACGATAAATTAGAAGAAGTGGCTGATTTTCGGTATTTAGGAAGTCAGATAAGTCAGGGCGGAAGGAGTAGTAGGGATATAAAGCAGAGGATAGCGGAGGGTAAATTTTTGCGAGGCCCTCGTCTTTGAAGAATTAATTTTAATGGTGATACTTGAAAAATGCAAAGTGACTCATAAATAAGTTTACAGTTTTAAAATTGTTTATCGAAAATTTAAAAAAATTGATAAAAACAAAGATAGCAAATTTGCGGCTTCTTTTAAGNTGGCAGACTGTAAAAAGAAAAAAAAGGCAGAACCCCAAAGGGAACGAAAAATAGGGCTGTATATAGTGCAAGCGAAATTCAAAAGAAAGAGTCTAAAAAGATCATTCCTGTTAAAAAAAAGCTTGACCGAAATAAATTTTTGATAAGCTGAATCTTCTTGGTGGACATTAACAAACATCTTCTAAATACGAAAGAGGATTAAATTTATGCCGAAGGTTGTGAAAAACGATATTTGTAAACAAAATGGATATTACAAAATGTATGAATGAAGTAGAATGAAGATAAGTGAACTATTCTGTCCAGACGTTTCGTCGGTTACTGCGGATGACATCCTCAGTGTGTGCGTGACTACGTGAATGTAGATTATATCTCGAAGTCTCAACAGCGCACTTTATCTGTTTCTGGATGTTCTAAAGATCCCCTTCGTAATGAGTAATGGTCATTCACAGTGTCCTGTAAATATAACTATTCTATGTTCATATATCTTGTTAATATGTCTGATTAGTTCTGCTTTTCATAGACACTAAAAGTCTGCAAGATAACAAAATCATACTAAAACATAACATAACATGTATTCTTATTCATAACAAAAATTAAACACAGGAACTATATTTATTGAAATAACAAATAATTTAGTATAGTAATCAATAAGTAATACAAATTAGGACAAACAACTTATCACATCGAAACAATCTTAATTACCAATTTTCATTAACTTTGATTTTTTGTTGTACTTATTAAATTATTATTTCTGGTATTTGTTTTTTCTATTTTTTCCGACAAAATTATCCGACACAACCGAGTATTCAGCGTCATTATACTGTACCCGGCCGGATTCTACAAAATGTGTCGGGGTCCGCTGGGTACCGGATCGAAACTCTCTAATTTTAAGTCATAGCTACTTTTTTTTAGTTTTTTGTGATCCTATTTTCATTTATGTTTTTTTTAGCCCCACTATAAGTTCTTTCGATTGCGTTTCACTGCTATGAGGAGTTTTGGCACCTGTTTTGAGTTCGATCGCATTTCCGTTATGCTAATGTAGCTTTTCGCAAAGTTTTCCCGGGGTTAGGTGGAAAATGGAATCACGAAAAATGTTAAATCGTTCGTAACAACTGAACAGATAACAGACTGGTTTCTACTTATCTTGAGAGAGAGAAGAAGTTTTATTTAACGAGGTTATGCACCCATACATTACCCTCTTCAACATTTGCGATAAACTTTGAGTATATATGGTGGGAGTACCCTCGCCTTATTGGCATTTTGCTTTTATTTTATGTTTCTTGTTTTATATTCTTGTAACCTTGCCAAATGCTCTCTCCGCATTCCGCTATTTGCAAAAGAAGCACACGCGGATATCAGCTGCAGGAATTTTAAATTCCGCTGCGCAATTCCTGATATTATGCAAATAAATGAACGTAACTTGAAAACTTTTCTGTCTCGTTTGGTCTTGCGGAAAGAAAAAAAAAACCTTTCCACCTTCCCTCTTTGCCCTTCATTATTTAATGGCTCAGTCGTTAACGAAATTATTTTCGACTTTTTGTTTTCACTTTTTCGTTAAGTGCCGCTCGGAACGACTTCGAGGAAATTAAGTAATCGTCCTTAATCGTCCTAATCACTTTATTAAACTTTGCGTACATAAAAGGAATTTTAAAATTACAAGATTAATTATATTATTAACTATTACTTTAGATCACATTAAGATTATGTTTCAAATAGATTTTTAACGGACGTTCAATATCAGAACGATCACTTGACTCGTTTCGAAGACAACCATGGAAGGTGTCTTTCTACTGTATACAACGTCCTGTTTATGACACTACCACTTCTCAATATTGCCATCTACATATTTACATGTTGACGTCTTTAATTTAAAGACCGAGCGGCATGGCCTAGAGGTCTAGACCATTGCTTAGCATTCGAGAGGACGCCGGTTCGATTCCGGGTCCGTCTGTCTTGGTCTAAGTTTTTCTATGGTTTCCTTGGATCACTTAGGCAAATGCTGGGGCAGTAATATTCCACAGATAATCTTTCATTATCTTCTGTCTTCATTTCGTCCGTCTCATCTTTCTCACCCGAACCACTATCCACCCATTCCCACGATTCCTGAAAGCAGGCTGAAGAGGGCCTTCCGCCCTACCTTCCGGCATAGTCCGGAGGGACTGCCCGCCCACCAGCATTA
>NW_020438956.1:262669-270014 GCF_000699045.2 Agrilus planipennis
TTAATATTATTACTTAATTTTTAGTATCGAATTGGAAACAATGGAAGTAACAAGAATGAGCCAGGGGCACTGAAAGGAAAAAACTTTTATTTTTAGCCCTTCAATTCGCCAGGCTAGAGGTTGTTTGAGAGCCACTTTATATCATCTAACTTTCCCAAACTGAACAGCTTTCCGAATAAAAACCCAATCAAAAACGAACAATAGCTCAACATTCTAGACAATTTATTAAAGTTTGAGCTTTAGCGAAAGGTCAGTTTTAACTCCTTTCATTAATGCTCTTTAGCGAGTTTTTGAGCAAAAAAGAATCAGAACAATAGACTCTATTAACATCAACCTGAAACTCCATTACTTGGCTAGTGTAGTAGTAACTGCATTGTTCTAAAAATATTTCAATGAATGAGCTGCAGTTAATTTCACAGGAATGTTTTGTGTAAAATTTAGTCGTTGCGTCGACGTGAAAATCACCTTTTCATATGTGCACATAAAATAATAAATTAAATAATGTAAAATTTGGAAAAACAAGTTCGTTGTGTCTACTTCATATGGACAGATATGGATGACAAATAGCGTCACTATCTATATTGACAGAATTTTCCCAAGAAAAGACTATTGTCAACATTAGATAAACGATTCTGCTCTTTACTTCTGTTCTTGCTTCGAATATGTCTTCAATTGTCCGTTCAAGTTTCAAAAGGTGTCCCATTATTTGACAAATACTACAGTAGAACTGAAATTTAGGCTCATAGGTCATTGTCGAAATGAGAAATTAGGCCCAAGTTTCATTGGCAAATGAGGCCGATATCTTCAGTAGAAGCTGCTGAAAGAACTGAGACTGAGATTTTGAGGTTTAATGATATTTCGAACATATCATATTTTTTTGTCTTGCAAGCCTTTCTTATTATACTGAGATAATATTAAAAAACACTTAAAAAATTGACGGACCATACAAATTTTCTACTTATAAAATATCCACAACATATTTTTGTTTATTACATATTGATTTTTATGTTGCATTAAAACGTGATTTATTGAAAATATGTGACATTTTTCCGTGGCTAACATGAGAAACATCATTTCAAGGCAATTTCCATTAAAACTTTTATTATTACCTTTTGATATATGTTCGTAACTTTTAATAACGCCGGTATCGTTTCAATGTAACAAACCGTTCCAATATGAACTGTGATTTTTTCTCTTTGCTGGTTCTCAGTAATAATAATTTCCGATGTACGCACTAATTGCAATAGTTTGCCATTCTCCAATTGGAAATTGTTCACTAGTTGACTAAATTAAGGGCAGCTACACTACCCAGCTTCATTTCTGAAAAGTGACAGTTGAAAATCAGTGTAACTGGTGCGTGTATTGTCACACAATTTTATTGGGCATTTTTATTTCATCTCCGTTTAATTGTATCTGTATCTAAATTATCTACTGTAGAGCTACAGCACGTGCAAGTAACCCACGATATAGAAGAAGCATTAAGGGTGGTTAATGTTGGATTGTTCAAACGTAACAAATTAATAAATAAATAAAAGGAAAACATGTTATCCTGGATAACCCGAGATAAAAATGTTCAGTTTCTCAGAGTCTCTGAAAGCGAGACTCAAGTCTCCATTCTCATTGAGTCTCTCTGATGTTGCTGAGAGAGACTGTTGAGAGACTGTCAAAAAAACTGTTTAGCGTCTCTGAACGAGAGACTCGAGACGCTCATAGAGATCCTCATTTCGTATCCAGTCTCTGAACGAGAGACTCGAATCTCTGAACGAGAGAAAGTTCAACATATTTTACAGATCCCAATCTTTTTACGATAGACTCGAGTCTCTCAATTTTTCAGTTTTATTCATTCAATCGCCCTGTGAGACTCGAATCTCTGAATTAACAATACTATCGTTCGAGTCTCTCATACAGAGACTGTGAGAGATCCATAAAAACACCTCGGCAATAACTGAGAGACTGTGAGAGATGCTCTCAGGGACGCTGAAAGACTCTGAGAGACTCTAAGAGACTGGAGAGAGACTGAAGGGCTTCATTGATCTAACTCCACTTACTAAAATTTACAAGTACTGCTGAACCGTGAAGACGTAGCCCCTCAGATTCAATGCCTACTGATCTTATTCCGTGTTAAGGTAAATTATTTAAGTTCAGCTCTTTTTCGTGCTAAGAACTTGACGCACATCAACTGGTCCGGCAATAATTTTCATAATCAATATGGTGGACTACTAAAGAAACAGAATAAAAACACAAAAAGTTGGAGTAAATAGTGTGTTCCAATTGACCAACCCCTTGTGTATTTCGATATTTTCCCCGAACGTGAGCGACATCCTTTTCTAACCGAATGCGTGTCTTGTTTATCATCTGCGCAGCGAGTAAGAAAGTTAGGGGCAAACTGTCGACGGTTCAGATGTACCTAACGTACAAGTAATTTATGGTGATAAATGATAAATGAATTTGCTAGCGCAAATACTACTGAGTTAATATCAACTTCTGTACGACATGCATTTGCCACCAACAGAAACTCCCAATTTTCTATGCACTGCTATATGTAGACCATTATTTTAAATTAACCGGAGTTAGTACACGTCTCCTCCAGAATATTGCTGTGTCATTCGCTCGAAAGCACGTTAAACTCTTCGTATATCACATGTCACGAACAAACTTTTATTGGCAATTTTGTTGACATGGATAATATGATCGTTGATCAGTTTCCACACACGTACATCATACATTGACTTCGACCTGTACAAAAAGTACATTTTAATGTTACTTTTAATAGTTTAAAATTTTAATCGATTCAACTTTTAAAATTGCGAATTTATCTACTGCATTTTAACATGTAACTCCTCCTAAGTTACAAAATACATATAGAAGATGATTACGCTCTTGCATATACATATGCACCTGAAGAAAAAGTTTAGGTTATTATGTTAATGAAAGCAGTATTGATAAAACGGTATCGTATGAAAATAAATAAAAGTAAAACAAAAATACTGGTATGTAAGGAAAGAAAAAGTAGGGAAAGAGCGAATATTAAGATAGGAGACGATAAATTAGAAGAAGTGGCTGATTTTCGGTATTTAGGAAGTCAGATAAGTCAGGACGGAAGGAGTAGTAGGGATATAAAGCAGAGGATAGCGCAGGGTAAATTTTTGCGAGGCCCTCATCTTTGAAGAATTAATTTTAATGGTGATACTTGAAAAATGCAAAGTGACTCATAAATAAGTTTACAGTTTTAAAATTGTTTATCGAAAATTTAAAAAAAATGATAAAGAAAAAGACAGCAAAGTTGCGGCTTCTTTTAAGAATATTAAGAAATTCAAATAAACATTAGTAGTATGTACTATTACTACATAATATTTTTCTAATTAGATTGTTGCGCAAGTGTGCGAGACCCCTGCAAGATCGAGGCCCCGAGCGGTTGCCCTGTTCGCCACCCCCAAAGACCGCCCCTGAGTAGAGGATAGCGCAGGAATGAGTCGCCTTCAATAAAAAGAAGCCGCTTCTATGCTCGCGAATGGTTAATTTAGAAATTCGAAAAATATTGTTGAAAAACTGCTTGGAGCGTGGCGTTGTACGGGTGCTAAATATGGACGGTGGGCACGGCGGAAAAGAAAGGGTTAGAAGCGTTCGAAATGTGGTGTTGTAGATGAATAATGTGGATACCGTGGATAGAGAAGGTATTAGAAAGCATAGGAAAACAACGGAATCTATGGAAGGCGAGATAGGTTGTAGGACACCTTCTGAGGCGTGGAGTGCAAATCAGATACATATTAGAGGCAGAAACAGGAGTTAAGATGGGTAGACCTAAATTAGATTACTGTTCGCAAATAGTAAAGGATGTGGGATGTTTAAGTTTTAGGGAAATGCGAAGATTAGCTCAGAACAGTAGAGAGTGATGGTGCGTGCCCAACCATTGTTAGGACTGATGTTGATGATGACGTTAATTCTGGTATTTTTCATTCGTAAACAAATGACTTTTAGTGCAGGTTTTACCTCTGCAGGAAAATTAATTTTTCGGCTGCCTTTCATAAAATTTTATGGTGCAGGCATTTCAAGTTATACCCATAGATAACTCTTCCCTCTATGCAGGTTTTTTTATCCCTTAACTAAAAAAAATAACTGCAGAGAATTGGTTTAAAATATGTGAAATGTATACCTAAAAAAATTTTTGAACTCTAGTAATTGCTAAATAATCATAAAATTGTCTTACTTTAATGCCGCATTTTTGCTGGGTTATATGTTGATGCTTGTTGAGATATGTTTCTCAACTTTATTACAATACGTTACTTCGATTTCAATAGTTGGACACAGCATGCCTAGGAGAACTGTCAAGTAAACATATTTCTGGAATATACTCATTTCATTTTAATTTGAATAATAGCTTATTGAAAGGTGTAACAGGACACAAGAAGTCCCTAGCATAAAGAAAATGCTGCATTATAAATGTTAAGTTCGTTCTATATGTCCAACGTTTAACGTTTATTTCTAGTAATTTATTTAATATCTACGTTTAAGTTCACATAAAGGAATTTTCCCTGTGGTGCATGCATGTAAAACGATAACGTAACCAGTTATCATTGTTTGAAAATAGTTTCCACCCTCAGAACATAATCGGTATCATTTCAATTAACTCAGTTGGAGTTGTATCTGGCAAAAAGTAGGGCAATAATTTATTCTTTTCCGTGGTGCAGCGCATAGGTATACGCAAATTACAATCAGCGCTAATACTTGCTTCAGTGAACACGGGGAAAATCAAGCAGCACGAAACCACCGTCATCGTAGTCGTCGTCTGGGGACGATGCGACGATTCGGAAAATGACTTCGGTAATTTGTGAACGTGTACGACGCGTGATAATAGGTAAAATGGCACACCAACCACAAAGCGACCGTCTGTTACAGTTTCTTCGGCACGATTTGTGAAGCAATGGTGAACAATTTGAAATTTTATCTAAAAGGGAATGTCATATTTCTGGTTTTAACACGTATTTTGTTATATAAACGTTTCAAACTATACCGTTTTGATTCAGTCTTTAACCAGTCTCTAGTCTACTTACGACCAGTTGAACCGGTCCAAATCTAGACAGACACGTATCGTTGTCGTTGTCGTTGGTGCTTTATCTTTATGTCCAATGTTATTTCCTAACCTAAGTCCTTGGTGGATAGCACTCATATGCTAATTAGAGAAACTTTTCCCACCATAAGCTAGTCCAACCAGTTAGTGAAAAGTATTCTCTTTTACCATTCCCTAAAGTACATAAACATACTTGGGTGCTTCTGTCCGATCAGCCAGTAATTCTAGTGGGCGGGTAGTTCCTTCGGACTACGCCGGAAGGTATGGCGGAAGGCCCTCTTCAACCTCCTTTCAGGAATCGTGGATTTGGGTGGGTGGTGGTTCGAGTGAGAAAGATGAGACGAAATGAAAACAGAAGAGATGAAAGATTATCAGTGGAATATTACTTCCCCAGCATTTGCCTAAGTGATCCAAGGTAACCACAGAAAAATTTGGACTTGGCAGAGAGAGAACCCGGAATGGAACCGGCGTTCTCCGGAATGCTAAGTGGTCTAAACTACTTCTAATTAAACCAATACCAGCAAATGAATAAGCACTAACTGGACGATTGTAGCAGGCAATATGCCAGTTGTAGCTTACAAGAATGTCATGCCACTGCAATAATAGTAGAGCTTACTCTATTTTCTTGTCACGCTACTTAAGTGTTGTTGATTAACAAAAAATGAAGGATAATCCAAATTTCAATATTCGTTTGCTTCAATAATTGAAACAAATCCTTGCATTTTTGATCACATATGTGGCGAATATTCAAACAGGAATTAGGAGAAAAAAGAATATCAGGGAAACGAATGGAAATTATATGCACTCTATGTTTGTTTGGTTCTGCAGTAGTGATGTCTTCCATGTCTTCTTTTCGACTGTTCGGTTGCCCTCTATACCTGAACCTAATTTAACCTAATGATATCATCTGCAGGTGTTTACCAGAACCACTTCCACATTCATTCATCATCGGCTATCTCGGCTATACCAATTTCCTTTACGAACACACNGAACAACCAACACTTGCGAGGCATTCCATTCGAAATTTAAGAAGGAAAACGCCTCTTCGCATCCCAATATAAATTCTTTTTTAAAAGTTCTCATTTGAAATTCAAACAGACACTTACATAAAAATAAATTCAGTTGACCACGACAACCACTTCCACATTCATTCATCATCGGCTATCTCGGCTATACCAATTTCCGTTACGAACACACCTGGGTTAGAATAATACATACAGCTACGTACTATGCAATTCTGTTTGAAGTTGGCATCTGTGTGCACGTATACCAGAGGAGGTTTTTATTTTTTGAATTTTATCTAAGCTTGCGCGGAGAAGGAGTTTCTGAGTGGAATACAAATGTGTTTCTTCTTGCCAAAAATAACGTTTCGTGACTTTGTAACCGCTATTACACAACGAGCTGAAATGCACCTCTTATTAATATCCAAAATTAAGAATAACTCATCACAAAGAACGCAAGGTAGTAAACAAAATCATTTACGTTAGTACTGTGGCGATACTACATAATTATTTGGTAAACGTCTAGATGATGGCCCCCATCCCCGAAGGAGGTGGGAGTTGGTGGGATCGAAAGAGGAGGTTCAATCATTCTTAGGATTAACGACCTAGTGATGATGATACCTATTTTATAACTACTTCGGGAATATAAAGGTAGTATGTACAACGAGTGTCAAATTAATTAATAAAACGTTCCTGTCATCCTTAGAAGTCACATTACAAAGACTTATCTGATTCGTTTTCTGAGGTCGAATGTACGATTCTCCGTAGTTACGGGTATTAGTGATAAGTGTAAATGAAAATCTCGGAATCCCTTCGAAAATCGTATCAAATAATCCTCTGCAATTTTTAACATCATCAGTTATTCAAGCTTTTTCGAGTAGCTACTGCGAAGCGAACATCAAGTCTTTAATTATCTCCCATTTTCAGTCCTGTTTTATTTTCTGGATAAACCATCACCAGTAGTATTTAAAAGCTCATTTTTGAAAATATCATTATCCTTCCTAATCGAATGCTACCATTTTAATTTACAAATACAGTGTAAACTCTATGTAACGACACTTAAGGTACTGAACATTTTTCGGCGCTATAAAGAGTGGTCGTTAAATGGAGAGAAATAAAAGATATTATTTTACTATTCTATAATAATATGCATTTACCAATATAGTACACATTTTGCACACGAACATTATTATTCATACATTGCGTATAGCCTGTTATCTTCGTCTGATGTTTTTTGCTGCTCCAATATTTTAATTGTATTTTGTTACGTATCTTA
>NW_020438956.1:278198-298927 GCF_000699045.2 Agrilus planipennis
CTAACCTACCCTATTGATAAAGATATTTAAATAATGTTTTATATAACTTTCTCAATATTTTTATGTATTTTTCATTAGTTTTACCTTTGAATATTGTTTAAGAACGACTATATAAATCTTTACATGCCTAGAAATGTATAAAAATTGGCATATTTATTAACTTTGAACCCCCATAACTTTTTATGGGGATGAGACCGCCACGAATGTTTTATATAACTTTCTCAATATTGTTATGTATTTTTCATTAGTTTTACCTTTGAATATTGTTTAAGAATGACTATATAAATACTTACATGCTTAGAAATGTATAAAAATTGGCATATTTATTAACTTTGAACCCCCACAACCTTTTATGGGGGTGAGACCGCCACGAACATTTTATGGTACAGTGGTGGGGGAGACCTCCTCTTTTGATCCCCCTTCGAGGATTAGGGCCATCATCTAAACCTTTACCAATTATTCTGTATGGTATTTAAATATATTTTAACTGAATGAAACTAAAAGAAAGTGATTTATTCGAATGCTGATATGTGTTTATTTTATTTCTATTTCCTACCGAATTTTATAATTTTATTATACACATGATTGAATACCACTTTATTCGAATATGTAGATTATAATATCAATCTCATTAATTATCTAGTGTTTGTTTACTTACTGAAAGCGTGAAAGGGGAAACCGAATGAATTCGTTGGGTTTGTCCCACAACTTGAGAATTCCTTCAAATCCGTAGATGTGAAAGACACTTCCGTCATTAATATTCCAACACATCTCCGGAAGATCTATAGCAAGGTGTTTATATTCCTCTGGTGACGACGTAGTAGAAGGTGACTGAAGCTGCGGTTCATTTTATGCCTTCTTGCCAACTTCGGCTCCATAAAAGGGTATTATAATGGATATTGATGGAAATTGTTCGAGTCATGTGATAGATGGAATCGTTTTCTAAATTAAACTGTCATTCTTTGAACATCAATGCGATGTCAAGTTATTTTTTTATGAAACCTGACTGGAAAATAGACATTTCATTTTCAAAACTTTGGGGTAGGGGATTTAGGAAACAGTACACAAAAATACGTCAGTTTATATTTTGAAATTTCTAAATATAAATAAAAAAATTGGGTCAGATGTGGGTAGAATACGCGCGTTGAATTAACGAACTCATTCTCAGTTCGTTTAGTATGTACCTACAGAATGAACAAAAATAATTGTAAATTTCAGCGCAAACAAGCGAACTTCTTTATGACACATTTATTAACTAAACGTAAACAAAGACGAAGTGCTTTATATTGTTCCAAAATGTTTACAGAAAGTTCTGCAATATTGTTTGGAGTTGTTAAGTCAATTTCAAAAATATACATCGGACAATACTATAGAGTATTATTTTAGAAACATTATAAAGCATTTCTTGTTGTAACTAAAAATTTTGTAGCCGAATAACGCTATCATGACAAAACCCAAACGACACTTAAATAATTTTACGATTCTAGTCCTAATTAAAATGATTTTTAGAGCTTAGATACAAAAACTAATGGTGGGACAAAAACTACATCCACTGAAAAATAATAAATTAGTATTGGATCGCTTCGCTCCCTATAAATTCTACTTTAAATGACTCTTTGTTACAAAAATTTGTTGTGGGACAATAGAAACTTCAGCTAAAAAAATCAAAATTTAATATTGTCGTGTTTAGCGCTCTTTAACTAACCTTTAGACCCACTGACAAATTATTTCACGGTGTTAGTCTTTATTTGAATGATTTTTAGAACTTAGAACCTAAAAACTATTGTAAATTAGTATTGGAGGGTTTCGCACTCTCTAAATAACCCCAAGACCCGCTGACAAATTATTTTATAAGCATAATCTTATCTTAAATTACTCGTATAGTTAGGATACCAAAAGGTTAGTGTGGGAGAAGAAAACCTTCCGCAGAAAAATCATAATTTAATATTGAATTGTTTAGCACCCTTTAACTAACCTTTAGACCCGCTGAGAAATTATTTCACTGTTCTAGTCTTAATTTAAATGATTCTTAGAACTTCGATCCAAACAATACAATAATTTCAATTTAACGTTGAAAAAAAATATTCCTTTTTATTTTATACTGGTGGTTACTATAAGTATTACATAATATTCCCGAGAAACTTTATAAAGTTTACATGAGAGGCATGTAACATTAGCGCTTAACAAAAGCTGATATTAAATTGTTAAACGGACGTGCGTAGAAATTTCTGAGAATTTAATAAAGCCATAAATCAAAGAGAGGGGTAACGTCTTTCGTCTAACTTTAATGAATTCCAGTTGTACGATAAATTTTTAATAACTCACCTAGAAGCTCAAGTTTACCATGAACGATTAAAACACGCTAATAATATTTAAACGATGCTACTCAAGACGAATGCATGTTAATTAAGAAATCAGTTTAATTAAACCGATTTTATTACACTCGCAAAACATCAGTAAAATTTGAATGAAGAGCTAAAGAAGGATTCTTCAGGATTCAAAGAATTTACTGAAAATTCTGTCTAAAAACCGTTTAGATTTGAATTAACTGTAAATATTGTTGTATTGAGTGGTGACACTCGAATTGAGCACAGAGCGTTAGCAGGTAAACAAGTAATTATCGAGGGTTTGTTTATCAAGAAAGGAATTGAGCACAGGGATCATACAGGTAGCAAATAAAAATACCGATGATAAGAACAACATTAACGTTGTAATGTTGCCAAATATAACTGTCGTTTATCAGTCGATTACAAAGAAAAGACACCTGTAGGTATATTTATTTGAATTGTCTTTTCTACCGCCAGAAGAAGTTTGTAGCTGTTTTGTTGGTGATTTTATGAGTCACAAGCTCGAAAACAATTCTAGAGTTGAAGCTTTTCCGGATTATCTCGTTGATACGTATATAGACGACTTTTCAACCTTTCCTCCCAGAATTTAGGCCGAACAGTCTTCTAGTGCTTCTGGAACAACCAACACTTGCGAGGCATTCCATTCGAAATTTAAGAAGGAAAACGCCTCTTCGCATCCCAATATAAATTCTTTTTTAAAAGTTCTCATTGAAATTCAAACAGACACTTACATAAAAATCTTTACCAATTATTCTGTATGGTATTTAAATATATTTTAACTGAATGAAACTAAAAGAAAGTGATTTATTCGAATGCTGATATGTGTTTATTTTACAAAAAATAAAGAAACTAAATGATGGTGAAATTTTAAGATACGACTGCGTAAAATGTATTTCTTATAAAAATATCGTTAGTTAAGTTAATATTATGTATCTAATATAAAGTTGAAATATTAATCCTATAAGTACTTGTAACAAATAAACAAAATAATTCAACGTAAATATTGTTTTTTGTTACAACATTGCATTATAAAATTTACTTGTTATCCTACCTACCTACTGCTTCAAAAGGAACTCAAATCCCTACAGATATTTTAGTAGAATGCTGGCAACATGGCTTGTGCTCAATTCATGCAGGTAAGAAAATCTTTGTGCTTAATTCAGGCGTCAGTTTGTGCTCAGTTCATGCTTATTAATCGTTTTTGTGCTCAATTTAAGTGCACCGTATTGAATTTACTTAAAAGTAAAAGAAAAAGTTAGAAATCTTCAAATGTGGTGTTACAGGCGAATAATGATGATATCGTGTATACAGAATAAAAGGGAAGGTGTTAGAAAGAATAAGAAAACAAAGGTCACTATGTACGTCAATAGAAATAGGCATGAAAGTCTAGTTAGAGACATATTAGAAGTAGAAACAGGAGTTAAGAGTTAAACAGTGAAGGATGTGAGATGTTTTAGTTTTAGGAAAATGCGAGGATTAGTTCCTTAGAATAGGAAAAAGAGTGATGCGGGTGCAACCAGTCTGATGACCTTATGACGACGATGACTTTAGGCGATAAATGCATGCTATGTTCATAAATTTCGGCTATAATCCGGGAATTTTCATTAATAATGTTTAATAATTAATTGAATGCGGTACTGAAATCATTTATTATTTTATGATACGGTGGAAATGGTCCATAAAATGGAAATGACCATTAAAACAGATTGCATGTGAATGAAGAGCTACACTGTGTTTTCACCAAGAAATTTCTTTTTAAATTTTATGTTTGTTCATATTTTAGTAAAACTAAACTGAATATAAGGTACGAATCTCTGGTGATATATGTAGACAAAATCAGATCATTAATTTATCCATTCATTGAAGAAACTGATGTATGTACTAATATGTCTTAACTCACTGCTCGGTATATTAGACTGGAATGATTGGTAAAATATTACTTACAAATTTGAAAAATGTTTTTCGGAAGCAATTTTTTTAAATTGAAGAGGTTTTGTATTTCATCATTTATGTATGGTATAGATAGATAGATAATAGCTTTTGTGTCTGTGTATGTATGTGTGTTCGTTCTTCTCTCTTCTGTCTTCTATGTATCAATATCATTCTCTTCGTTTTTTCCCCTCTCCTTTTCCTTATCTATATTACATTTCACATTCTAGCATGTAGTTTATGTACAGTATAAAAGTATACGGACTTTTCCTACTGAATAGTTTTTCTTATCACGAAAAAATAACATTGTAATAAAATAAGATTAAAATAAAACATAAAAGGATTATTAAAAAATGAAGTTCAAATAACAGATCCCTAGATTAAAAACCAATTCATACAAACTATTGCCCAAAAACATTCAAGAACTTAGACAATTTTCCCGGTGATGTGAATCCATCGACACAAAGGAAGCTCTTCAAAAAGTCAGTCAGCCAAATATAAGTCATTATATCTACAAAACACTTGACAGAAAGAAAAGATTTTGACTTCCCATTCTTTACATTCAATTAATTGTGAACTACACATCAAATAGAGCATTGTTTTTCCATCGATTGGTATCATTGAGTGAGCACATTATATAGAATTTATCCTGTATTTGAGAAACAAAAGAAAGTGCGGAAAATAAGGATGAGAAACTTTTAATTACATAAACTAACGATTTAGTTTTGGAATCTTTTGCCGTGAGTATTTTGTGTAAACTGGCTATTTTGTTTCTTAAGAATTTCCTCTGAAGATATTCCAAAACTCTCGAGCTCGTTGCACAGTTTTAATTTCGAGGGTAAAGCTTCGTGTTTACAGGCGGTGCATAATTCTTGTAAAATTGCCTGTTGTCATCGGTACGTCAGTAAATTAGACTTGGCTTTTCGGTGTATAATTTGCGACATGCCACGTCGACATTTTATTTAACGTTTAGTCGTTTCGGCTGACAAAGGCCTGCCACGATTATTGCGTCGAAATTCTTCGCTGAACTTGCATCCTCGACTCGGGTGGCAATAGATCCGCCGCTCGCGGCGAAGGATTGTCTTCACAACTACTCGCCAAGGAAAAGTTTAAGCGGTTTTGTAACCAGCAAAGGATATCAAAGTGTTCTTGTTGCAGCTGGTGTCGCATCTAGATTACAACCACATCGAAATGACACTAGAAAGCTTTTATCCAGATACGTAACAGTAATGCACCTCTGATATAATGCCGTCTTAAGAAGTGTCTCACGAAATCGAGTGCGGAATTAACTCGTCGGAAGCTTCAAAAGGAGTAAATAAAGGAAGAGGAAGTAGAACAAAAACGTAAAGCAGTACTGTGGCGGAAAAATGTATATTTTTGAAGTGAAACTTGTATATAGACGGGAGTATTATTACGATTTTTTCTGTCACGAAAATCTAATGCGCAGACGCGCGGAGAACAAGTAGTGTGCTAGAGTCCCGGCGGCGTGTGGTGTGCCCAGCTGTTGTTTTCTTACCTCTGCTCTCCGCGTGGCTGGGCATCATTGCCTCTATTTGCGGTCTGTGTAAAAACCAAATCATAATTTTCAGTAAACCTGTAAAAACGAAATGTGTGCTGGGACACATAGTAGAAGTGAAAATTCAACGGACAAGTGGAAAAACGAATCCCAATTGTTTCGGCGCAAAAGACTATTGCCGATATTTGTAAATATTTTAAACTTATAATCATAACATTTATTTGATCAAGCAGTAGGCATTACATTATTATAGGCTATTAGTCGTAAGTTGGTCCTAAGAAAAACCCCATAATCTGTATATATTTCTTACCCCCATTGTAAATAGTTTTATTACCTCTTTTGTACCTCTCATTCCTGTATACCTACCTATTAGTCATTTGGAATTTTCAATCACTATTCAATATTATAAATACCTAGTTTGTAGTTCTATTGAATTTCTTAGGACCAGGCATAATTTGTTTGTGTGTGTGTGTTAGTACACACAATTCTGGTTGTTGCCCCTTCCATCAGAAGGGTAACATAAATACTAAAATTTGTCAAAAAAATAAGGAGTCGTAGTCGAAGTCGAAGTCGAAGATTCGATTCGTTCTAAAACATTTCAACTAAAAACTCCACTTTGAGTTTCCAGAGTCTAAGGTAGACTCAGCTGAGAACAATTCTCATAATCAGTTGTTACTTATGTAAAAGTGTAAATAAATGTACATATACATNATCATTTGTAGATATTTTCTTTATTTAATTAGAAATACATTATATGGTATTGTAAAAAGCAGCTTACCTTTGCTTCCAAAAATTGAAACAATTCCTTCAAGGTATATGCATAAAAAAAAGCGAAGGAAAAAGTTTTGCTTCGAGGGTTTACTTTAAAGTAAAAGGTTTTGCATAATTTGTATTTATAAAAAGAAGCGTTTCCTCAAAAATTAAAGGATTTGCTCCTAAAAGAGGAATCTAGGTTCACAACAACTCTTCTCGCTCTTTTCAGCTTTTCAGTAGCTGCCCAGGCATCACACAGCTTGTAACATAAAAATTTATGTATTTGTAGAACTGTTTTTGTGTTAAGATTCATCTAACAGGATTTGCACAACTAAATTGGGAATGTCTTAAACAAATAAAATAAAGAGCTATCTCGGAACACACACACTGCAAATTTTAACTAGTTCATTGAAATTAGTAGCGGCTAGGAATAGGTACAGATTATGAATACGAATTGTAGCAAAAGCTTTTACTTCTATCCTTTGCTTCTATCTTTTACTTGAAATTTTTATAAATACGGCCTATTAAATTGAATAGAAATAGTTGTTGAATGATGTTTTTATGAAAAATCTACATCATTATTGAATTTCGTCATTATGGTACCATTGAGTACCCACAGTTTAGGTAATACGCAGATATTATTGTCTTTGTTCGGTGATAATACTATTGCAGCACATAATTAATGCAAACTATGGCAGGATGAATATTGTAACTCTACACCTGTAAATCAATGATAGTGTCGGTGTGTTAACGAAATTGTGTAGTAAATAACAAAAAGATTTTAAACGTCGTCAACAGTGACAAACAATAAATTAAACAAGCCGTTAATCTGTTAACGAATTTAAATAAAAAAAATGATCGTACGATTTATTCGCACGCCAGGCATACCTTCTAGTCTGGATTTATTATTTTACATTCTTGATTTTCAACGTTAAATGATGAGTTCGCTATTTTAATGTTGTTGAGAAATTTATTTTAGTCTAATACCTATATTCTTTTATGTATTAGAATAATCGTTATCGTTGTCAAAAATAAAAAAAAATTAACGTTTTACAGTCGATACATTATGAAAGAGACATTTTCTTCATATTTTAAATAAGAATAATTTTTTCCGAATTTTCCAAATATTTTTTTAGCTTATCTGTCTATTGTAGATAATATGTGCTTCAATTAAGATTCCGAATGTATAGGGTATAGGTATAATTAATTGATGTATCTGTGTAACCTAAAACAAGAGAGATCTCAACTTCTCTGATAAATTAATCGACTGGGTACGTTAAAACAGAACTTAATTTTAAATATTAGAATTGTAGAGCGAAGCTGAATATTTTTGAAACGATAGTAAGTTTTAAATTGATCTTTAAACCTTTTTTACATATTTAACAACGTAGTTCAAACCCTTAAGTTAAATTTTATGTAGATTTAAATTAGAATCCTCGTTATAAAGAATTGTAAAGGAACAATAACTAGGTAAGGTCCTTTTGTAATCGTGTCCTTACAGGAACAATTCCACCATAAAGATATGTATATATATATATATATATCCACAGGAGATGATTAGGTACCACATCTGCTTTCTAAAATCCCGTTCTTCGCAATTACCTTCCCATTTTCAAAGCGTCCCAGTCACCATCAGTGCATTGTGGCTTACCCTTTGAACCAAATTAGCACGATGGAGCGGTGCGCAATCTCTCTGTTTACTATTCATTACTTTGCGGTAAAGGTTGTGTTGCCGAATTACAACTCGTGATGTTTCGACTCATTTATTTCCTCGACTTGATTAAATAATATATTAGCCGTGTTGGATAACGTGCAACGGCATAAATTTGCGGTTACATATGTTCAAATAAGATAAAATATAAACGTATGGACGACATTTTCTCGTTAAATATTATTTGTAAAATGGACATTTTCAGTGTAATATCTGCATGGTTATCTACTACCCGTCCTAAAACATATAGCCTGAAACACATTCTAACAATTCTTACGTTAGCATTAAATCTAAAAAGTTGAATCCTTTGATACAATATAAGATGGAAGGACGACCTCACATACCGAGGAAGGTCCGATTGTTTAATTACATCAATAAATAATCGAGATCTTACCAATTTTTTTGGTTATAACTATAAACATTGAACTGTGTCATTGCTTAAAAACCAGATATATGACGAGAATTTTGGAAAAATAATTTTTTAAATTCATGGGCAAAGAACTCCAGTTANTAATTGAAATATCATTCAAAATTTTATAGTAGAACTTGTTGTTACTAGCTGTTTTCTGAATTTGAACACCATCCTTCGTATACATACGTGGCGTTTCCAATGTGTTTGAGGACTTAGTGTAATTGTGGTTAAGGATTAATACACAACAATAGGGCAAGAAAAAGATACCTTTAGTTTCTCTTGTTGCTTGTTATACGATCAGTTCGACGGATCGTTAACCTTGTAGGTCGGTTGGTCGTGGTTGCTGTTGTCACCTCTCGTAGTTTAGTGGTAGAATATTGGTGAGTAAAGCCAAAGGTTCCGGGTTCGATTCCCGGCGTTGGTGTGACAACAGCAACAATTTTTCCCTCATTAATTTGAGGTAGCGTGTAGTGGATACTAATCCACTATTAGTAACCAACAATGTCATATGTTCTCACAAGATATTATACGTATTTTGATAAAACGTAGCAAATTTAATGTATAATTTGGAAACTGTTTTGCTACTCTACTGAGCACTGGAGTTTTAAATTATCTTCATTGTATGGAGGGTAGAGGTAAGGAGGAGAATGTTGAAAAAGTGTCCAGCTATAAGCAGTAAATAATAGTTCAAAAGCTCTCCAACCTGGCGCTAGTGTAAGAATCAAAAGGTATGGTATGAATGTACCAGTTATTGACGAACTGAAGTATGCCGAGTTAAAAAATTTAATATTATTAGACTCGAATAGTTAGTGACAGTCCAGTATACCATCATCATCATCATCATCATCATAAGATCGTCAGTCCTAAGACTGGTTGGACACGTACCTCCACTCTTTCCTATCCTGAGCTAAACTTCGCATTTCCCTAAACTGGAACAACCCACATCCTTAACTATTTGCGAACAGTCATCTAACCTAGGTCCACCTCTACCCCTCCTAACTCTTGTTTCTGCCTCTAATATGTCTCTGACTAGACCTTCATTTCTGAGAAGGAGTCCTACCAACCTATCTCGCCTATTTTTTATTGACTTCCATAGAGTCCTCTGTTCTTCTATTCTTTCTAATACCTCTTCATTTCTAACCTTTTCTACCCACGTTATCCTTATCATTCGTCTATAACACCACATTTCGAAGGCTTCTAACTTTTTCTTTTCCGCCGCACCCGCTGTCCATGTTTTGCACCCGTACAACACCGCGCTCTAAACACACCTTTAACAATCATTTTCAAATTTCTAAATTAACCGTTCGCGAACATAGAAGTGACTTCTTTTTATTAAAGGCGACACGACCCTGCGCTATCCTCTGCTTTATATCCCTACTACTCCTTCCATCTTGACTTATCTGACTTCCTAGATATCTAAAATCAGCCACTTCTTCTAATTTTTCTTTCTTTATTTTCGCTCTTTCCCTACTATTTTTTTATTTAAAGCTATCTCTAGGTCCTCCTTGCTAGATGCCAATACTGCTATATCATCTTCAAATCTAAGCATACTAATCTTTATCCCCTGTAGGTATATCTATCCCTACAGTTGTACTGTCTTTGATGATGTTGGTTGCGTCTTCGATGTATAGATTAAAAAGTAACGGTGACAGTGTGCATCCCTGTCTGTCTCCCTTCCTAATATTTACTTCTCTACGTTGCATCCCTAGCTCTATAGCTGCCTGTTGCTCTTTATACAAACTAAGTATCACACTTCTATCTTTGTAACTCATCCCTACATTTTTAAGTATAGGTATTTAACATCTTGTCCCATTTAACATTGTCAAAAGCTTTTTTCTATGTACGCACTCTTTCGTTTTTGTATCGTTTTCTCTATTGTTACCCATAAAGCTAGAATGGCCTCCCGCGTTCCTCTATTTCTTCTAAACCCAAATTGATCTTCCTCTGATAGTTCTTCCGCACTTTTTTCCATCTTCCTCTGTACAATTCTAGTTAAGATTTGGAAGCATAGGAAGTTAAGCTAATATACCAAATTTTAACTATTTACGTAGTTCAAAGTAATCTTGTCCATGTTTATTCTATTCTATTCTAATAACTTTTGATGATTTATTTGAAATTTACCCTGTTGCTACTGTGGCGCCACCGTAATTTAACGTAGTTTGATGCAGATGTTTTCACTACAGAGATAGTACCCCTTACTCCTCTACCTCCCATAGTTCATTGGGACATGTTCCTGTCATTATTTTTATCGGAAAAGCCAAATTTTCTCACAATTTTTGGCTACTTTGGGGAAACATTAAATTGTGCTCAAAACATTAATGTATTCGGTTGATAACTATATCCCTTAAGTCCCATGAGATACAAATTTAAATGCTTTAGCAGCAGACCACTTTCTTATTATATTTCATTGTGCTTCATTACTAAAGCATGCCGAGGGAATATTGGTTTATGAATGCCTGGTTATTGTTTTTTATTATTTAATTTTATTTGAGGTTTATTCTTTAATTTTTGTAGCTGTTGATGAACATAGATTTTCTGTCTTGAGCCTTTTGATGCTTTACTTCTTAATTTCTTGAGCGACTTTTTATTTTGTTATCGACCAAATTTTCTAGTTTTTTTTGTATATTGCTGTTCAAAGTTATCCTATAAAACAAGTATTGATTTCTAGAGGAAACTTATTTTAATTGAAAGAATTTCTTATTTAATTTGCTTCAGGAATTTTTGCTTTATTCTTTCTGCTCCAGTGGCGTTTATTGTTTATCACTTCACTTGATTTTATTTGATTTCTTGAATTTTACTGCGTAATTAATATGACAATTACCTAATAAAAATTCTTTCTATTCTTTTCTTGAAAAGACTTTTATACGGTGTCCTTTACTGTTTTTTGTGTAATTTTTAACCAATATTTTGTACCATTGTTTATATAGATATGGTAATAATACCCTCTTCATCATGAGTATTTTAATACGTATCTGAAGTCGTGTAAATAACAATAAAAGTTGGCCGTTATTCCAACTTGTTTGAGCAAATTACTAGTGTAGTAAATATATTCTATACATATAAAGCCTCACAAAACCAACGGTTTTTAAGTGTCTGCCAGATTAGACGTCGTAAAAGACTACGAAACTCCTTTGTCCTTTTTGTAGTTTCCGCTTTTCTTATTCTCATCCACTTCTTCCCGTTTCGACGCCAGCCATCAAATCTTATATACATATTCGTCCCTTATAAGGATTTCAACGAGATGTAATCAAATTCTTGCTGAGATGTACTTATTTCGGTTTTATTGTTCACAGCACGATACATCAATACGTTAGGTACCAATTTTAACAGAATGTCATTCGTGACGTCACCCCCATAAACTGTTAAATATATTATACATAAAATAGATGCCCAGAGGCAAAAGATTAGTATGCTTAGATTTGCAGATGATCTAGCAAGGAGGACCTAAAGATTAGCTTTAAATAAAATTGAAGCGGTACTGACAGATCAGTACTGTATGAAAACAAATAAAAGTAAAACTAAAATACTGGTATGCAAGGGAAGAAAAAGTAGGGAAAGAGCGAATATAAAGATAGGAGACGAAAAATTAGAAGAAGTGGCTGATTTTAGATACCTAGGAAGTCAGATAAGTGAGGATGGAAGGAGTAGTAGGGATATAAAGCAGAGGATAGCGCAGGGTCGTGTCGCCTTTAATAAAAAGAAGTCACTTCTATGCTCGCGAACGGTTAATTTAGAAATTCGAAAAAGGTTGTTAAAGGTGTATGTTTGGAGCACGGCGTTGTACGGGTGCGAAACATGGACAGTGGGAGCGGCGGAAAAGAAAAGGTTAGAAGCGTTCGAAATGTGGTGTTATAGGCGGATGATGAGGATATCGTGGGTAGAAAAGGTTAGAAATGAAGAGGTATTGGAAAGAATAGGAGAACAGAGGACTCTATGGAAGTCAATAAAAAATAGGCGAGATAGGTTGGTAGGACACCTTCTCAGGCATGAAGGTCTAGTCAGAGACATATTAGAGGCAGAAACAGGAGTTAGGAGGGGTAGAGGTAGACCTAAGTTAGATTACTGTTCACAAATAGTTAAGGATGTGGGTTGTTCAATTTTTATACCGAGCGGCATGGCCTAGAGGTCTAGACCATTGCTTAGCATTCGGGAGGACGCCGGTTCGATTCCGGGTCCGTCTGCCTTGGTCCAAGTTTTTCTGTGGTTTCCTTGGATCACTTAGGCAAATGCTGAGGCAGTAATATTCCACAGATAATCTTTCATTCTCTTCTGTCTTCATTTCGTCCGTCTCATCTTTCTCACCCGAACCACCACCCACCCATTCCCACGATTCCTGAAAGCAGGCTGAAGAGGGCCTTCCGCCCTACCTTCCGGTATAATCCGGAGGAACTGCCCGCCCACCAGCATTACTGACTGGTGGGAATGAAACACCCAAAAGTTTTTTTTTTCAACTTGACAAAGCCCATTGTACAGCGAAACAATTGTTATTAACTACCTACAGTAAAAAATATTGTTGAATTCGTTATTATGATTGATATACGGCTACAACGAATATTATCGACAATGATTATTAATTTTTGAGAGAAATATTGGCATGGGACAATTATTACGTTCGGATAGACGAAGAATAAAATTTTGTCAAACATTATTATTCAGATAAATACAATGTAAACATTGATTCTGAAACTTTTGTAACTTGTTTTTCTTTGTTAGAAAGACATTTGATTTATGCATTAGATTAAGATTCGTTAGGGACTTCCGCTTTGCTCTTCCACAATGTTTTTTCATCCAGACCAAAAGTATGAAATTCGCGTTCATAGTATTAATGTGACAACGAAAGGGAGTTTTGAGAATTCTCATAAATCAGGTATTTTGTACAAAAACGACCGACGCACTAACTGCTGTGGCACATATTTGTATATTTACGCGAATGGTACCGAATGAACCAAAAACCGTATAAATCCAGAATCAAAAAAATTATTTGTGATCGAAAATCCATTATCCTTTTCTAATATAGGTACACACGTATACTTAGGTACATCTTTTTAATTAAAATTGGAATGTTGTCTATATGTTCAATAATTCAATTCAATTACCTGAGATAAAAATGTTCAGTCTCTCAGAGTCTCTGAAAGCGAGACTAGAGTCTCCGTCTCTCATCGAGTTTTTCTGGTGTCGCTGAGAGAGACTGTCAAAAAAACTGTTTAGCGTCTCTGAACGAGAGACTCGAGTCGCTCATAGAGAGATCCTCATTTCGTATCGAGTCTCTGAACGAGACATTAATTTTAATATGCAATTATATTTGTTTCTCATTTTTCTACAAAATTTCCTCTAATTAATAGATAATTATTTAATGGCGTAAATAATATATTTAAATAGTTCTGGGACAGATATGAAACCAATTTCACATAAACTATTAAACCTCCTTGTTTGTCTTAAAAGTGTTCTCTTCTAAGAGCAGCTCAAACATATGGAGGTTACATGGTGACAAGCCTGGGCTGTTGGGTGGATGCTCCAGTACACTCCGATATATATACCGGCCAATTTTTGTTGTATTGTTGCCATAGTTGGGAGTCTGACNTAATAATATCTATCAGAATGTGACACTTTTATTTCATCAAATTTTGACTACTGATTTAATATTTAAATAATTATCCAAACATTCGCAGCAGAGTTTCTAAAGAAATACCTTGACATAAATAACAACCAAGAAAACCGTTTACATTCAACTGAACTTATTTCCCTTTCAAAGTGCAAGAAAACTTTTTAGTTAACAGTGTGGCGCTGCACTCAGAGCTATTAAGGAAGTCGTCTGACAGATAAGACGATTACCCTTCTGTTTATTACCTATGCAGGAACTTGATCGCGACTTTTTCCGGATTAAACAACGCGGAGGTGACAGCCAAAAAGACGAGTTTCACGCTTAACTTCGGAATTAAAAGGAAGTTTAAATTAGTAATGCTGTTGTTGAGGTCTTATCTGACAGAAACATACTTTAGCTTCCATACTCTCATTTCACAATTATTCCTTTACTTTGGTGCTGTTAAATATCTGTCAATTATTTACTGGCTCTGTTTTTACGTAGAGCTTGAATTAGAGTGGAGCAGGTAGCATATTTATTTGTAATTTGGTTTGCGCTGAACGTCGCAATTTCCTCAAATAAAAAAAAACAGTTGGGTACATTAACTTCTTTTTCAAAGTTTCTAACAGTAAATGATGTTTAATAGCTTATATATCAGATTGAATGCCATCCTGCGTTTAAGGCATAAAAAAAACGGACAGACAGACACACGAGTAATTCTATAAGAGTTCCGTTTTTCATTCGGACATACGGAACCCTAACCAGAGAACCAATTTAACATTGAAAAACGTTGAAAAAAAACATGTTCTCCCTTACATTCAAACTTCAAACTTATTTGTTCGCATAATATTGTTTTGTTGAAACATTTACTACGTTATGTTCAGACCATAGACTATAATCTATAAGTAAAGAACTATTTTCTATATTTTTCAAAATTTTAGGTTCAGTAGTTTCGACGATAAGGGGAAGGATAGTCAATTTTCATCTATTTTCTTAAATAACTTTAAAACTATTTATTTTAATATTATAAAAAATGTATNAACTGGCTATTTTGTTTCTTAAGAATTTCCTCTGAAGATATTCCAAAACTCTCGAGCTCGTTGCACAGTTTTAATTTCGAGGGTAAAGCTTCGTGTTTACAGGCGGTGCATAATTCTTGTAAAATTGCCTGTTGTCATCGGTACGTCAGTAAATTAGACTTGGCTTTTCGGTGTATAATTTGCGACATGCCACGTCGACATTTTATTTAACGTTTAGTCGTTTCGGCTGACAAAGGCCTGCCACGATTATTGCGTCGAAATTCTTCGCTGAACTTGCATCCTCGACTCGGGTGGCAATAGATCCGCCGCTCGCGGCGAAGGATTGTCTTCACAACTACTCGCCAAGGAAAAGTTTAAGCGGTTTTGTAACCAGCAAAGGATATCAAAGTGTTCTTGTTGCAGCTGGTGTCGCATCTAGATTACAACCACATCGAAATGACACTAGAAAGCTTTTATCCAGATACGTAACAGTAATGCACCTCTGATATAATGCCGTCTTAAGAAGTGTCTCACGAAATCGAGTGCGGAATTAACTCGTCGGAAGCTTCAAAAGGAGTAAATAAAGGAAGAGGAAGTAGAACAAAAACGTAAAGCAGTACTGTGGCGGAAAAATGTATATTTTTGAAGTGAAACTTGTATATAGACGGGAGTATTATTACGATTTTTTCTGTCACGAAAATCTAATGCGCAGCCGCGCGGAGAACAAGTAGTGTGCTAGAGTCCCGGCGGCGTGTGGTGTGCCCAGCTGTTGTTTTCTTACCTCTGCTCTCCGCGTGGCTGGGCATCATTGCCTCTATTTGCGGTCTGTGTAAAAACCAAATCATAATTTTCAGTAAACCTGTAAAAACGAAATGTGTGCTGGGACACATAGTAGAAGTGAAAATTCAACGGACAAGTGGAAAAACGAATCCCAATAAAATTTTTACTTCAAGTCCCAGCGCACATTTCGTTTTTGTAAATATTTAATACTATTTCTTAAGCATTCTTTCAAATTTATTTTTCAATTCTTTTCAACTTCTTATCTTGTACATAACCTGGTTTCCTTTCAATCTAAACTCTATTGTTCTCTCAATCACTTTTACCTAGAAATCCAACTTCAATCATACCTACATGCATTCTCATACTAATATCTGGTTTTACTCTTACTTGCTTTCTCTTGAATTCTACGCATTTCTATAAACCAATGTCTTCACCAAACAGTTAGTTGCCAGTGTACTTTTTTTAGAATATGAAAACATAGTTTTTAATACGCAAAACGAATCAGACCTGTATGTTCAGTTAAGAGAAAATATTTAAATTAACTAGCTTATCATCTGCTAATGTTTATCATAGAGCCCGTAAAACACCCTGTATATTATTACAATAAGAACACAAAACTATGTATCTCTTTTTATCAAAAACCATGCAGTGAATCCATATAAATTAGATATCATTTGTAGATATTTTCTTTATTTAATTAGAAATACATTATATGGTATTGTAAAAAGCAGGTTGAACCGGTCCAAATCTAGACAGACACGTATCGTTGTCGTTGTCGTTGGTGCTTTATCTTTATGTCCAATGTTANCAATTCCTTCAAGGTATATGCATAAAAAAAAGCGAAGGAAAAAGTTTTGCTTCGAGGGTTTACTTTAAAGTAAAAGGTTTTGCATAATTTGTATTTATAAAAAGAAGCGTTTCCTCAAAAATTAAAGGATTTGCTCCTAAAAGAGGAATCTAGGTTCACAACAACTCTTCTCGCTCTTTTCAGCTTTTCAGTAGCTGCCCAGGCATCACACAGCTTGTAACATAAAAATTTATGTATTTGTAGAACTGTTTTTGTGTTAAGATTCATCTAACAGGATTTGCACAACTAAATTGGGAATGTCTTAAACAAATAAAATAAAGAGCTATCTCGGAACACACACACTGCAAATTTTAACTAGTTCATTGAAATTAGTAGCGGCTAGGAATAGGTACAGATTATGAATACGAATTGTAGCAAAAGCTTTTACTTCTATCCTTTGCTTCTATCTTTTACTTGAAATTTTTATAAATACGGCCTATTAAATTGAATAGAAATAGTTGTTGAATGATGTTTTTATGAAAAATCTACATCATTATTGAATTTCGTCATTATGGTACCATTGAGTACCCACAGTTTAGGTAATACGCAGATATTATTGTCTTTGTTCGGTGATAATACTATTGCAGCACATAATTAATGCAAACTATGGCAGGATGAATATTGTAACTCTACACCTGTAAATCAATGATAGTGTCGGTGTGTTAACGAAATTGTGTAGTAAATAACAAAAAGATTTTAAACGTCGTCAACAGTGACAAACAATAAATTAAACAAGCCGTTAATCTGTTAACGAATTTAAATAAAAAAAATGATCGTACGATTTATTCGCACGCCAGGCATACCTTCTAGTCTGGATTTATTATTTTACATTCTTGATTTTCAACGTTAAATGATGAGTTCGCTATTTTAATGTTGTTGAGAAATTTATTTTAGTCTAATACCTATATTCTTTTATGTATTAGAATAATCGTTATCGTTGTCAAAAATAAAAAAAAATTAACGTTTTACAGTCGATACATTATGAAAGAGACATTTTCTTCATATTTTAAATAAGAATAATTTTTTCCGAATTTTCCAAATATTTTTTTAGCTTATCTGTCTATTGTAGATAATATGTGCTTCAATTAAGATTCCGAATGTATAGGGTATAGGTATAATTAATTGATGTATCTGTGTAACCTAAAACAAGAGAGATCTCAACTTCTCTGATAAATTAATCGACTGGGTACGTTAAAACAGAACTTAATTTTAAATATTAGAATTGTAGAGCGAAGCTGAATATTTTTGAAACGATAGTAAGTTTTAAATTGATCTTTAAACCTTTTTTACATATTTAACAACGTAGTTCAAACCCTTAAGTTAAATTTTATGTAGATTTAAATTAGAATCCTCGTTATAAAGAATTGTAAAGGAACAATAACTAGGTAAGGTCCTTTTGTAATCGTGTCCTTACAGGAACAATTCCACCATAAAGATATGTATATATATATATATATATCCACAGGAGATGATTAGGTACCACATCTGCTTTCTAAAATCCCGTTCTTCGCAATTACCTTCCCATTTTCAAAGCGTCCCAGTCACCATCAGTGCATTGTGGCTTACCCTTTGAACCAAATTAGCACGATGGAGCGGTGCGCAATCTCTCTGTTTACTATTCATTACTTTGCGGTAAAGGTTGTGTTGCCGAATTACAACTCGTGATGTTTCGACTCATTTATTTCCTCGACTTGATTAAATAATATATTAGCCGTGTTGGATAACGTGCAACGGCATAAATTTGCGGTTACATATGTTCAAATAAGATAAAATATAAACGTATGGACGACATTTTCTCGTTAAATATTATTTGTAAAATGGACATTTTCAGTGTAATATCTGCATGGTTATCTACTACCCGTCCTAAAACATATAGCCTGAAACACATTCTAACAATTCTTACGTTAGCATTAAATCTAAAAAGTTGAATCCTTTGATACAATATAAGATGGAAGGACGACCTCACATACCGAGGAAGGTCCGATTGTTTAATTACATCAATAAATAATCGAGATCTTACCAATTTTTTTGGTTATAACTATAAACATTGAACTGTGTCATTGCTTAAAAACCAGATATATGACGAGAATTTTGGAAAAATAATTTTTTAAATTCATGGGCAAAGAACTCCAGTTAACAGTGATTTGTTTCATTGTTTACCCAAGAAACGTAGTTAATTTTTTACAAGTTAAAAGTTAGCAGTCGGTGAAATGAATTATTACTTCCAGAGAGATCATAAACAGCGAATATCATTTTCACCTTAGTTGAACTGTTTTATTTCAAAACGCTAAAAAGGATTTATGTTGCCAGGGAATGAAGGAGAACAAAGAGAAAAGAACCACGTGCAGATATAAAATGTCAACGCTTCTTTGAAAAAGAAAGAGGTCCTTCTTACATAGTAGAAGGATAAATTGTACGGAGAATAAAGTAAAAAGTTATAAAAAAGTTGGTTTTTAAAATTTATTTAAATTTCAACTTCTCACAAGATTTTTTTTGTTGCTGTTGGTGTGACAACAGCAACAATTTTTCCCTCATTAATTTGAGGTAGCGTGTAGTGGATACTAATCCACTATTAGTAACCAACAATGTCATATGTTCTCACAAGATATTATACGTATTTTGATAAAACGTAGCAAATTTAATGTATAATTTGGAAACTGTTTTGCTACTCTACTGAGCACTGGAGTTTTAAATTATCTTCATTGTATGGAGGGTAGAGGTAAGGAGGAGAACGTTGAAAAAGTGTCCAGCTATAAGCAGTAAATAATAGTTCAAAAGCTATCCAACCTGGCGCTAGTGTAAGAATCAAAAGGTATGGTATGAATGTACCAGTTATTGACGAACTGAAGTATGCCGAGTTAAAAAATTTAATATTATTAGTGACTCGAATAGTTAGTGACAGTCCAGTATAAAAAACCTCAACTATTTACGTAGTTCAAAGTAATTTTGTCCTTATTTATATTTCTATTATATTCTGATAACTTTTGTCGCTTTATTTGAAATTTACCCTGTTGCTACTGTGGCGCCATTATAATTTAATGCAGTTTGATTGGAAACTTTTCCACTACAGAGGAAGTACTCCTTATCTCTAACTCCCCATGGTTGTGATGGAGACTATTACAATATTTTATGATCGACTTTATTCAAATGTGCCTATATTAGTGTACATATTTTTTACGATTAAAATGTTTGTGCCAATGGCAAAAACAAGGGTGCCTATTTTATTATAAATTAATATTTAACGATTAACTGCATACGCTATTATTATTTCTGCAATAAAGATTAATGCGGAAATAAAAATTCCAACCGCTAAAATTATAAAGGCTCCTGTAAAATCCTGTAATTTTAGTTTTATCGGTTCATAGGTGACATGAGATATAGCGACGTGTGGGAATGTTGCCATATCCATGTCAAGCCATTTTTCGAAAATACCACCTTCAAAAATCCACGTCAGTATTTTATTTATTTCATCCAAAAAAGGAAATCCTTTTCTAACTATGAAGCATTCGTAGGAGGCATCGTGCTGAAAATTATATTTATTGTAGGAATCGCGACTACTTTTTAATCACAACAAATATAGAATAGAAAAATTATAAAATTGAAAACTAAACATGCGATTCAATTGAAATAGCTGCGAATTTATAAGTAGGTAGGTATACAGGCCAGACTTCCCGACCTATAGAAACCCCTTAAATAAACTCGATAAGCTAATACAATTTTAATACCAAGTCGGTTGGTTTCTCACAGAACTGTACACACAATAACCGCTTCGTGGATGAAAGAGGTTAAACAATTTTATGCAACTAGAGTACAGTAGAAAATGGGCTCCTTTG
>NW_020438956.1:299183-301213 GCF_000699045.2 Agrilus planipennis
GATCACTTAGGCAAATGCTGAGGCAGTAATATTCCACAGATAATCTTTCACTCTCTTCTGTCTTCATTTCGTCCGTCTTATCTTTCTCACCCGAACCACCACCCACCCATTCCCACGATTCCTGAAAGCAGGCTGAAGAGGGCCTTCCGCCCTACCTTCCGGTATAATCCGGAGGAACTGCCCGCCCACCAGCATTACTGACTGGTGGGAATGAAACACCCAAAAGTTTTTTTTTTCAACTTGACAAAGCCCATTGTACAGCGAAACAATTGTTATTAACTACCTACAGTAAAAAATATTGTTGAATTCGTTATTATGATTGATATACGGCTACAACGAATATTATCGACAATGATTATTAATTTTTGAGAGAAATATTGGCATGGGACAATTATTACGTTCGGATAGACGAAGAATAAAATTTTGTCAAACATTATTATTCAGATAAATACAATGTAAACATTGATTCTGAAACTTTTGTAACTTGTTTTTCTTTGTTAGAAAGACATTTGATTTATGCATTAGATTAAGATTCGTTAGGGACTTCCGCTTTGCTCTTCCACAATGTTTTTTCATCCAGACCAAAAGTATGAAATTCGCGTTCATAGTATTAATGTGACAACGAAAGGGAGTTTTGAGAATTCTCATAAATCAGGTATTTTGTACAAAAACGACCGACGCACTAACTGCTGTGGCACATATTTGTATATTTACGCGAATGGTACCGAATGAACCAAAAACCGTATAAATCCAGAATCAAAAAAATTATTTGTGATCGAAAATCCATTATCCTTTTCTAATATAGGTACACACGTATACTTAGGTACATCTTTTTAATTAAAATTGGAATGTTGTCTATATGTTCAATAATTCAATTCAGTTACCTGAGATAAAAATGTTCAGTCTCTTATATAGATATGGTAATAATACCCTCTTCATCATGAGTATTTTAATACGTATCTGAAGTCGTGTAAATAACAATAAAAGTTGGCCGTTATTCCAACTTGTTTGAGCAAATTACTAGTGTAGTAAATATATTCTATACATATAAAGCCTCACAAAACCAACGGTTTTTAAGTGTCTGCCAGATTAGACGTCGTAAAAGACTACGAAACTCCTTTGTCCTTTTTGTAGTTTCCGCTTTTCTTATTCTCATCCACTTCTTCCCGTTTCGACGCCAGCCATCAAATCTTATATACATATTCGTCCCTTATAAGGATTTCAACGAGATGTAATCAAATTCTTGCTGAGATGTACTTATTTCGGTTTTATTGTTCACAGCACGATACATCAATACGTTAGGTACCAATTTTAACAGAATGTCATTCGTGACGTCACCCCCATAAACTGTTAAATATATTATACATAAAATAGATGCCCAGAGGCAAAAGATTAGTATGCTTAGATTTGCAGATGATCTAGCAAGGAGGACCTAAAGATTAGCTTTAAATAAAATGGAAGCGGTACTGACAGATCAGTACTGTATGAAAATTGTTTAATTACATCAATAAATAATCGAGATCTTACCAATCTTTTTGGTTATAACTATAAACATTGAACTGTGTCATTGCTTAAAAACCAGATATATGACGAGAATTTTGGAAAAATAATTTTTTAAATTCATGGGCAAAGAACTCCAGTTAACAGTGATTTGTTTCATTGTTTACCCAAGAAACGTAGTTAATTTTTTACAAGTTAAAAGTTAGCAGTCGGTGAAATGAATTATTACTTCCAGAGAGATCATAAACAGCGAATATCATTTTCACCTTAGTTGAACTGTTTTATTTCAAAACGCTAAAAAGGATTTATGTTGCCAGGGAATGAAGGAGAACAAAGAGAAAAGAACCACGTGCAGATATAAAATGTCAACGCTTCTTTGAAAAAGAAAGAGGTCCTTCTTACATAGTAGAAGGATAAATTGTACGGAGAATAAAGTAAAAAGTTATAAAAAAGTTGGTTTTTAAAATTTATTTAAATTTCAACTTCTCACAAGATTTTTTTTGTTGCTGTTGGTGTGAGGTGGCATGGCG
>NW_020438956.1:301927-304658 GCF_000699045.2 Agrilus planipennis
ATGCTGAGGCAGTAATATTCCACAGATAATCTTTCACTCTCTTCTGTCTTCATTTCGTCCGTCTTATCTTTCTCACCCGAACCACCACCCACCCATTCCCACGATTCCTGAAAGCAGGCTGAAGAGGGCCTTCCGCCCTACCTTCCGGTATAATCCGGAGGAACTGCCCGCCCACCAGCATTACTGACTGGTGGGAATGAAACACCCAAAAGTTTTTTTTTTCAACTTGACAAAGCCCATTGTACAGCGAAACAATTGTTATTAACTACCTACAGTAAAAAATATTGTTGAATTCGTTATTATGATTGATATACGGCTACAACGAATATTATCGACAATGATTATTAATTTTTGAGAGAAATATTGGCATGGGACAATTATTACGTTCGGATAGACGAAGAATAAAATTTTGTCAAACATTATTATTCAGATAAATACAATGTAAACATTGATTCTGAAACTTTTGTAACTTGTTTTTCTTTGTTAGAAAGACATTTGATTTATGCATTAGATTAAGATTCGTTAGGGACTTCCGCTTTGCTCTTCCACAATGTTTTTTCATCCAGACCAAAAGTATGAAATTCGCGTTCATAGTATTAATGTGACAACGAAAGGGAGTTTTGAGAATTCTCATAAATCAGGTATTTTGTACAAAAACGACCGACGCACTAACTGCTGTGGCACATATTTGTATATTTACGCGAATGGTACCGAATGAACCAAAAACCGTATAAATCCAGAATCAAAAAAATTATTTGTGATCGAAAATCCATTATCCTTTTCTAATATAGGTACACACGTATACTTAGGTACATCTTTTTAATTAAAATTGGAATGTTGTCTATATGTTCAATAATTCAATTCAATTACCTGAGATAAAAATGTTCAGTCTCTCAGAGTCTCTGAAAGCGAGACTAGAGTCTCCGTCTCTCATCGAGTTTTTCTGGTGTCGCTGAGAGAGACTGTCAAAAAAACTGTTTAGCGTCTCTGAACGAGAGACTCGAGTCGCTCATAGAGAGATCCTCATTTCGTATCGAGTCTCTGAACGAGACATTAATTTTAATATGCAATTATATTTGTTTCTCATTTTTCTACAAAATTTCCTCTAATTAATAGATAATTATTTAATGGCGTAAATAATATATTTAAATAGTTCTGGGACAGATATGAAACAAATTTCACATAAACTATTAAACCTCCTTGTTTGTCTTAAAAGTGTTCTCTTCTAAGAGCAGCTCAAACATATGGAGGTTACATGGTGACAAGCCTGGGCTGTTGGGTGGATGCTCCAGTACACTCCGATATATATACCGGCCAATTTTTGTTGTATTGTTGCCATAGTTGGGAGTCTGACGTTGTAGAGGACGGAATATACATTTCTATTTTTTTTTTATCGGTAGGTAGTTCGAACTCAAACTAAAGTTCCCTGTTCTTAATAGCTACTCGCGTTAGCTATCCGACGCTCCTACAGAAAATCAAATATCAGAATGCACGCTGCCATCTGAATTTGAAAAGTGCAAGTCTCCTTCACACAACGAGGGTGGCAGACAAACTTTTAGGTATGTAAATAGTTCGACTGTCACGAATGGAGCCGTGAGAATTTTTTCGGAGTTTGTCTTAGGTTTCCCCCAAAAATCAGCCAAACTTCATGATTTTAGGTCAGCGGGAAATACGCTACGGGTTTTGATTCAAAAGTCAATAGATACGGCATAAATGGCCATATCTCTTGATTGTGTTGACTTAGAAATTTGATTGTTTCACAGCTCCAAGAAATTCCAAACTTGAGTATTTGATATTAGTTTCAACTTGATACCTCCACATGTTCCTGGAAACAAGGTTTTTTGTCAGATAGACAGACCGACAACTTTAGTGATCCTATAAGGGTTTTCTTACTTTTCAGGTTTTAATCCCTAAAAATGTTAATTTTTTACAGTGTTTATTTATTTTTGTCATTTTCTTAATGTTTTGAATTTTCGCAGTCTAAATAAATTCTTGTCTTTCTAGTACCTATGTTGAGATTATAGGATCCGTTTGTTGTATAGATAAATAAAGATCAAATATTTTGACTTCAAATATGCTATGAGACTGGCTCCAACTAGACAGTATATATTGCTGATTTTAAGAAAACACTAACGTGATTTAATATTTTTTGTAAAGATTAAAGGCAGCTATATTTAATCATGTAATTGGAAAAGCATTTTAATTTTCATAAGAATACTACGGTGAGAAAAAACAACCCCTGTTTACTCATTTCATAATTCTATACAAAAAATTGTGTTTCACATTTTCTTTCCAATAACGTCGCTGATGAAAGCGTAAATAAAATTAGGTTAATGCTGCTAATAAGTATAATAAAAAACAGAATTTCTAATTATTTTTAGCGAATTCATCCTTCAACACAATCACAATTCATCATCACAAATTTATTATTTTTGCGGCTGAATTCTTTAAATAAACAATTATGGTGAACTTTATAAGTACACTTTTACAGTAGAATCTACGAGGGTGGATTGATAAGTTTCCGGCCTGACCAAGAAAAACAAGGTTTTTAAAAATTTTTTTTTTTTATTTCTCAACATAATCTCCTCCAAGGCTGATACATTTCTCATAGCGGTGTTCCAGTCTATTAATGCCATCTCTATAGACTGATTCGTCAAGCTCCTCAAAATAACCATTTACAGCTTCGATTACTTCTTCATTGTCCGCAAATCTCTTACCGCCAAGCCATTTT
>NW_020438956.1:306911-317863 GCF_000699045.2 Agrilus planipennis
ATTATAAAAAAATTATTTGAGATCCTTTCAACAAACTCTTTAATTTATATGTCCATAGTACAATTTGAAAAACTTTTTTTAATTTTCTATTGCCTCCCCAAAAATAGACCCCATTTTCAAAATTAATTATACGTCCGTGTTTGGGTCACAGAAATTCATGTGTACTAAATTAATCAACATAATCGATCCAGTAGATTGACTGTGACAGACGGACAGACAGAAACACGAGTGATCCTGTAAGGGTTCCGTTTTTAATTCGTACGTATGGAACCCTAAAAAGTAAATAGATTATATCATCCTTGCAATTTTTCTGTTCTTACGAAATTATCTTCAAAAATATAACATTACTAAACACGAAACCACTAGATATAGGTTACAAATGTATTTAGTGGGTACTTATCTAAGATAAGCGGAAATATAGATACTTAATACTAATCGATAATTAATTAATTTTCCAATGTTGTACGTTGCTTTATTAATTTTGAGATACTTTATTTCTTAAATCGTAAGGAACATTGTATTCCTTAAAATGATTTCGTTATATCGAAGTGATTTCAGAGTTTGCCAGAACAAAAAACAGTAATGAAGGGAGAAGCAAAACGGTTTTATCAATATATTATTTGTTTTGGGTACATAACATTTAAATAAAAATGACTTTCGATAGAATTTTCTCAAATATCATAAATGAACAGTATTATCGAAAGCTCCATACTAATATTACGATTTTTGTTATAAAGATAATGCGTTTAATTGTCGGTTTGAATTTACGCTGATTATAGTGTCGCGTGTTGTGTGTAAAAGCCCTTTAATATTGTGTCTATTACGATGGATACATTGCCATAAATCAGTGTATGCTGTTTTAGCCTTTCTGCATTTATAATGTAGAAACCTGTTGTTCATATGTGCTGCACTAATGGAAATGAGTAGGGATATAAACTCTGACATATTCACATATTCCATTTGTACTTATGCGAGTAGTACATTTGACGAGTGGATATATCAAGTACCTGTAATTATACCTCTCTGTGACAGCACTTCGCATCCTGTAAAGGAGTAACTGCAATCCTTAAGTATTTACGCTATACTACTAAGTTGCGGGTTTCCCCGAATCTATCTGTAATTGCAGCCGAAACTGTCGAATATCCGGAATAAAAATCTATCCGAAACGTAGCTAAATCTGATATAAAACTTTCAAACAATTTATATGTTTAATTATTTTTTTATAATTAGCTCAATATATATTATTATACAGCTGAATGCATTTCGCAGTCTTGACGTCTATCAGTGATAAATTAAGTTTGTTTAAGGAACACAACATTGTATAGAATACACTTTTCAAAAGATTTCAATTAAGTGAGCGCATACAAGAAATTGCTTTCATTGTTGTACCAACACAACTACACAAAGTACTTTGCAGAATTCGCTGTCTGAGATGAATTTTTGCCTATTGTTTAGTTTCTCTAATATAAATGTTGCAGTCAGAAACATTGAAAGAAAAAATTTTAAAAACTTTAGATAATAGACACCATGAGTATATTTACTAATAATGTTTATNTAAGCGGTTTACAGCAAAAAAAAGCATTCCAGTGTTTTTAATTAATTTAGTTGTTTTATTTATTTAAATTAATTCTTTTTTATAAGCTTCTTTACCTATTCTAGTCATCATTTTCCTTAAAGCGGACAGAATAAAATTATTAACGAATTTCACTCCAAATAAACCTCCACGCTACAACATATAACGTAGAAACCATGTGAGTAACTTGGTGATTAAGATAAATATCCTTATAAGCCTCAATCAGCCACTAATTTTATTTAACGTAAGTATAATTTTATTCCGTTAATTAAATGGGACTTGGAGCACCCAACTGTTCCTTTCAAAATTATCCCTTCTTAACGTGAACGTCATACTTCCGTGGACCCGAAATAAACATGACAGTTTCTCTTAAAATAAAAAGGATTTTAAGAGAAAAGAAATTGTATTTTCAGTTAATTTCTGTTCGTTCGCTCGTAATCTCATTCGTAACATACACGATGAGAACTGCAACCTACTTGAAGCTGCCCAAGGTGATTGAGGTCTCCCTGGGGAATTTGTCATTCTCGTAAATGTTGAAATCTTGAAGGTTCTCCCTCTGTACACAATCAAGAAAGCAACCAAAGAGGAACGAACAAACCGGAAGCCGCAAAGGACATTGCCTTAGGACGAAACTCATATTAATACGAATAGGGACCAAAAACAACACAGTACAATGATATTCATTGAAAAGGACAGGAAAAGCAACCAACCGTATTTTAAGGACGATCTTGATTATTGTCTTACCACAGTGTTCCTCTGATATAGCTAAGGGAGACAGGAGACAGTAGGAGTGGACCGACTACTCGACCCAAAAACATAATGAAATCAGTTAGATTTCAGCAACAAAATGTACTGTTTGATTTTTTGGTTGATAAATTTACTCATTTTTTATTATAGAAAATATTTTTACACCCAGTAATTTCATAAAAGCGACCGCGCTCTGTTACACTAAGTTACGCGACCGATTAGCAAGCTAAAAATATTTGGTTATAATATAAAGCAAAATTGATTAGCGTAAGAAATAATTGTGGGTATTTATCTTTCCATTTTTATGACAGTGAATTCAGTTAGACTTATAATATATAAGGATATACTCAAAGCTGACCTGCAATTAAATTCATTTTAGTTCACTTTAATAAACCAGTTCTAATACAATTATACGTCTATATAGTATTTGAACCACGAAAATGATCCTCGGTCTTTATTAATAGTAGTTATTATTTCTTTTTATGCCTTTTACGTATTTCTCATTCACTAGGACGGTACATCATCATCTTCATAAGGTCGTCAGTCCTAAGACTGGTCGGACACGCACCTCCACTCCTTCCTATTCAGAGCTAATCATGGCATTCCCTAAAACTAGAACATTTCACATCCTTAACTTTTTGCGAACATTAATCTAATCTAGGTCTACCTTTACTCCTCTTAAGTCCTGTTTCTGCCTCTAATATGTCTCTGACTAGACCTTGTCTGAGAAGGTTTCCTACCAACCTTTCTCGCGTATTCCTTATCGATTTCCATAGAGCCCTCTGTTCTCCTATTCTTTCTAATATACCTCTTCATTTCTAACCTTCTTTATCCACGGTATACTCATCATTCGCCGGTAATACCACATTTCGAAAGCTTTTCTTTTCCGCCGCGCCCGTACAGGACAGTACGTGTAAATAATATTAAAGCTGATAAGGAAGACTTTATATTGAAAATAAGAAATTTGAATCAGTATTTTTATAAAAAGTTAGAAGCTATTTAGTTCAAAATTACCTGATAATCCAAATCCTGCTCCAAAAAATCTAATCTAAGTCTAATCGTAAACCAACGCGCAGTACTCTTTAGATTTTGATGATCAGTCAGAAACGATTAACAGAAACACACAAAAATGATCCAATAAATATCATGTTTTTCGGATTCCTGAAAAGGAAAAAGGGAACTCTTATAGGATCACTTGCTTGTCAGTTTGTCTCTGTTTGTCAAGACCCTTTTTCCCAGAAACGCATGGGGTTGAAATAAATATCAAATAGGTACTTAGGTCTACAATATCTCGGAGCTGTGAATAATTTAAACTTCTAAGACAGTGCAATTTTTAGTACCTACTCGTAAACGAATCAAAACCGATAAGAGTATTTACCGTTGACCTAGAATCATGAAATTTGCCAAGAAGCAATGTCTAATAGCAAAAGTAAAGGGACAAATTCGAAAACAGTAAATTTGTAGCTACATTAGAGAGAAAATAATTTTTTAATATTGTAATTATACGTTTTGGAGGCTGATTTTGAGCTCGACTTGTCTTGGCTATTCAGAGATCAATTATTGTTGTTCATTGTCAGTATATTATATTTTGAATTTAAAATTAAAATTTCTTTAATAATATATACTTCGTATAGCAAATATCAATTAACCGTCTTTTTTTTCAGTTAAAACTCTTCTTCATATTTTTATAAGTATTCCATTAAAAAAACCTATAATGTAACTTTTTTATTGGGCTATCCCTTCTTTAAATCCTATTATNTATGCTTGCGAACGATTAATTTAGAAATTCGAAAAAGGTTGTTAAAGGCTTCGGGGTTATTTTAAAACTATCGTACATCGAAACAGAGATGAAGAGAATGCCGGCGCCGTAGAAAACGTAAATATGTTCTTGCCTAACTACATAAAACCATCTTTATGCTGCCTCCAGACCATTCATTTTGGTCGGGCAATTACAACACACAAACATTTTATCAAAAGACGTTTGAAATACGCGGCCTACATAGAAATCGTCAAGAAAATTGGAGAGAGCGTATCTTAGATTTAATTTGTAAACGCAGATAAGAGTGACAAGCATTGAAAATCAATTTCCAGTAGGTTTCCCGTTTCTGGAAAAAATGCGGTTAATTGTAAAATAAACATACGAGCTCTGCCGAATTATTCTGTTATCTAGGTACTCATATAAGTTCACTAGAACGTATTTTGACTGAGTTTTTCCCTTAAGTACGCTGGTGTCTTTCACTACCCTTGTATTTTTAACTATTCGTAATCTAATCTTAAGCAAAAAGAGGTTTTACTCTATTAACCGACCCAGAAACGTTTTTCTTTATTAGACCGTTCGTACACTTCACTCCTAGAAACGGTCACTCCTGGAATTCAGACGGTTTCAGCGCAACACGACGATAGCGGTGGCCCAGTCAGGGCAGTAGAGCAGCTTTTCGCCACCAGAAGCTGACGCTAGCCACTCGTTTTCCGTCGTAAGTCGTTTGAACTGGAGTTCCATTAAAATTCCCCCTTACAGAATTTAAGATGACACTTTTATTAAAATAAGAGGGTGCGTTTGTAGGTTCGCAGAATGGGTAGATAGATTATTAGTGAGGGTACTTACTCGAGTCATTACGAATTAAGCAACTTATTATTAGTATAAATACCGAGTTTTATCGTAATTGGGTCACTAGTCTTTGAACTATCGTCGACTAAACAAGTCAATCGGGAACAAATTGTAAAATAGGGAGAAAATCGAATACCACGCTATCATAAAGTTTCTTACCAAACAAAGAAAATCGGTTCAAATCGTACTGGAAGAGATGCCATCCGTTTACGGGAATTCTTGTCCATGTAAAACAATGGATTACAAGTGGCAAACCCTCTTTATGCAAGACAGGGACTCACTTGAAGACGACCCACGGCCAGGCCGGTCGATCGAGGTGACCACTCGGGAAATCATTCAAAAAGTCGAAAAATTAATACTGGAAGATGCCCGACTTAACAGCTCGCAGAAATGGTAGGATTATCAGATACAACCATTTTTAAAATTCTTCACGATCATCTTGGCATGACTAAAGTCAGCGCAAGATGGGTGCCAAGAATGCTCTCTCATCCGCCTCAAAAGGAACAGCGTGTGGAGTGTTCTCGCGTGTTTTCAGACCTCTGTAGTGAAGATAAAGATGGAGTTTTGACTCGAATTGTTACTGGGGACGAATTATTATGGACCTAAGTCCAAACAGGACTCTATGCAGTGGCACAAAAAAGACACACCACCCGCCGAGAAGTTTAAGGTGTCACAGTCAGCTGGGAAAATCATGGCGACAGTCTTTTGGGACTCAGAATGGATCCTGTTGGGTGATTATAAAGATAAAGGTATCTCCATATGAAAATACTATGCTTCAATCCTAGAGCGGTTAAAGGAAACAGTCAAAGAAAAAAAAAGAGGAAAATTAACCAAAGGTGTCCCCCTCCTACACTCCAACGCAACTGTTCACAAAAGCCGTGTTGCGATGGCTGTCCTACACAAAGTGGGATTCGAAAGTTTGGCTCACCCACCCTACAGTCCTGACTTAGATCCTAGCGATTATTACTTATTCCTAAACTTAAAAAAAGGCAAGTGGCGGAGAGTACTTATAGCTTTAGGCTCATTTAAGGCAGACTTCCTAATAGCTATATTTACGTTGTTGCATACATAGATTCATTAATAATAGAATTTTTTTAATTAATAAAATTCATCAATTTCTTAAAAACTGCATAGTACCCATGTTAACAGGATTCACTGTTAAAATAAATGTAAATGTCACATTCAAACGACTTAGGTTCCGTAAATAAGCTTAAATATCTTTTTTAATTCTTCTTAACTCATTCGATGCCCATAGATTCTTGTTCCTCTTAATTTGGAAAATGCTTTATCTCGACAACAACTAGAAACAAGTCACTAGTTTACGTTGTACGCCAGATAAAGCAATAAATATTATCGGAAGCTTTCTCTTAATCTGCTGCGGAAGGTTTTTCGAGGGGGGTAATCAATGGCAGTCGCCGATAAAACCGAACTGTCTGAACCCACTAACTCGCGTTCGCCAGATTTCTATGTCTGCAAGCTTTCTATGCGATATGCTGACGACTACACTTGATTTATCCCTCGCCGTAGTACGCGAGATGAGTTATTTATAACCCTCACACAACAGACTACTTGATTAAACGGGCTCTAAAATTTGTATATGACTAATTAATAGGTCAATTATTGTATTTAAATGATACCTGTAAGGGTGTGAAGGTAGATATGAAAAAGGGTTCGAAACTGAAATACCTAATATGCTTAATCCAATATTTGACAAATAGAAACTTGGGAAATTGCCTTTAAATTAGAAAATCAATAAAATATTTTTAATTAGAGGGGGAAGACGCGATCAACATTATAAAAGGTAGTGCAACTTCAGGGATATAAAGCAGAGGATAGCGCAGGGTCGAGTCAATAAAAAGAGGTCACTTCTATGCTTGCGAGCAATTAATTTAGAAATTCGAAAAAGGTTGTTAAAGGTGTATGTTTGGAGCGTGGCGCTGTTTGGGTGCGAAACATCGACAGTGGGCGCTGCGAAAAAGAAAAGGTTAGAAGAGTTCGAACTGTGGTGTTAAAAGCGAATGCTGAGGATGCTGTAGATAGAGAGGGTTATAAATGAAGAGATATTAGAAAGAATAGAAGAACAGAGGACTATATGGAAGTCAATAAGAAATAGGCAAGACAAGTTAGTGGAACACCTTCTCATGAAGATCAAGTCAGAGATATAATAGAGGTAGAAATGGAAGTCAGGAGGAGTAGAGGTAGACCTAGATTAGATTACTGTTCGCAAATAGTTAAGGATTTGAGTTGCTCTAATTTTAGGGAAATGCGAAGATTAGCTCAGGATAAGAAAGAGTGGAGGTGTGAGGTGTGTCTAACCAGTCTTAGGAATGACGACCTTATGATTATGAGAGAGGGATGTGTCTTACAGAGCAAGTAGAACGTAAAAAAGTATGTGTTAATTAAAGATGTTTTTCAGTTCAAGAAAAATTAAACAACATTTAACTAAAAATATTGTTCCTACTCATTAAATCTACAAAGCGATTTTGATGAGCGGTGGCCCAGTCAGGGCAGTAGAGCAGCTTTTCGCCACCAGAAGCTGACGCTAGCCACTCGTTTTCCGTCGTAAGTCGTTTGAACTGGAGTTCCATTAAAATTCCCCCTTACAGAATTTAAGATGACACTTTTATTAAAATAAGAGGGTGCGTTTGTAGGTTCGCAGAATGGGTAGATAGATTATTAGTGAGGGTACTTACTCGAGTCATTACGAATTAAGCAACTTATTATTAGTATAAATACCGAGTTTTATCGTAATTGGGTCACTAGTCTTTGAACTATCGTCGACTAAACAAGTCAATCGGGAACAAATTGTAAAATAGGGAGAAAATCGAATACCACGCTATCATAAAGTTTCTTACCAAACAAAGAAAATCGGTTCAAATCGTACTGGAAGAGATGCCATCCGTTTACGGGAATTCTTGTCCATGTAAAACAATGGATTACAAGTGGCAAACCCTCTTTATGCAAGACAGGGACTCACTTGAAGACGACCCACGGCCAGGCCGGTCGATCGAGGTGACCACTCGGGAAATCATTCAAAAAGTCGAAAAATTAATACTGGAAGATGCCCGACTTAACAGCTCGCAGAAATGGTAGGATTATCAGATACAACCATTTTTAAAATTCTTCACGATCATCTTGGCATGACTAAAGTCAGCGCAAGATGGGTGCCAAGAATGCTCTCTCATCCGCCTCAAAAGGAACAGCGTGTGGAGTGTTCTCGCGTGTTTTCAGACCTCTGTAGTGAAGATAAAGATGGAGTTTTGACTCGAATTGTTACTGGGGACGAATTATTATGGACCTAAGTCCAAACAGGACTCTATGCAGTGGCACAAAAAAGACACACCACCCGCCGAGAAGTTTAAGGTGTCACAGTCAGCTGGGAAAATCATGGCGACAGTCTTTTGGGACTCAGAATGGATCCTGTTGGGTGATTATAAAGATAAAGGTATCTCCATATGAAAATACTATGCTTCAATCCTAGAGCGGTTAAAGGAAACAGTCAAAGAAAAAAAAAGAGGAAAATTAACCAAAGGTGTCCCCCTCCTACACTCCAACGCAACTGTTCACAAAAGCCGTGTTGCGATGGCTGTCCTACACAAAGTGGGATTCGAAAGTTTGGCTCACCCACCCTACAGTCCTGACTTAGATCCTAGCGATTATTACTTATTCCTAAACTTAAAAAAAGGCAAGTGGCGGAGAGTACTTATAGCTTTAGGCTCATTTAAGGCAGACTTCCTAATAGCTATATTTACGTTGTTGCATACATAGATTCATTAATAATAGAATTTTTTTAATTAATAAAATTCATCAATTTCTTAAAAACTGCATAGTACCCATGTTAACAGGATTCACTGTTAAAATAAATGTAAATGTCACATTCAAACGACTTAGGTTCCGTAAATAAGCTTAAATATCTTTTTTAATTCTTCTTAACTCATTCGATGCCCATAGATTCTTGTTCCTCTTAATTTGGAAAATGCTTTATCTCGACAACAACTAGAAACAAGTCACTAGTTTACGTTGTACGCCAGATAAAGCAATAAATATTATCGGAAGCTTTCTCTTAATCTGCTGCGGAAGGTTTTTCGAGGGGGGTAATCAATGGCAGTCGCCGATAAAACCGAACTGTCTGAACCCACTAACTCGCGTTCGCCAGATTTCTATGTCTGCAAGCTTTCTATGCGATATGCTGACGACTACACTTGATTTATCCCTCGCCGTAGTACGCGAGATGAGTTATTTATAACCCTCACACAACAGACTACTTGATTAAACGGGCTCTAAAATTTGTATATGACTAATTAATAGGTCAATTATTGTATTTAAATGATACCTGTAAGGGTGTGAAGGTAGATATGAAAAAGGGTTCGAAACTGAAATACCTAATATGCTTAATCCAATATTTGACAAATAGAAACTTGGGAAATTGCCTTTAAATTAGAAAATCAATAAAATATTTTTAATTAGAGGGGGAAGACGCGATCAACATTATAAAAGGTAGTGCAACTTCAGGGATATAAAGCAGAGGATAGCGCAGGGTCGAGTCAATAAAAAGAGGTCACTTCTATGCTTGCGAGCAATTAATTTAGAAATTCGAAAAAGGTTGTTAAAGGTGTATGTTTGGAGCGTGGCGCTGTTTGGGTGCGAAACATCGACAGTGGGCGCTGCGAAAAAGAAAAGGTTAGAAGAGTTCGAACTGTGGTGTTAAAAGCGAATGCTGAGGATGCTGTAGATAGAGAGGGTTATAAATGAAGAGATATTAGAAAGAATAGAAGAACAGAGGACTATATGGAAGTCAATAAGAAATAGGCAAGACAAGTTAGTGGAACACCTTCTCATGAAGATCAAGTCAGAGATATAATAGAGGTAGAAATGGAAGTCAGGAGGAGTAGAGGTAGACCTAGATTAGATTACTGTTCGCAAATAGTTAAGGATTTGAGTTGCTCTAATTTTAGGGAAATGCGAAGATTAGCTCAGGATAAGAAAGAGTGGAGGTGTGAGGTGTGTCTAACCAGTCTTAGGAATGACGACCTTATGATTATGAGAGAGGGATGTGTCTTACAGAGCAAGTAGAACGTAAAAAAGTATGTGTTAATTAAACATGTTTTCAGTTCAAGAAAAGTTAAACAACATTTAACTAAAAATATTGTTCCTACTCATTAAATCTACAAAGCGATTTTGATATTCAGTAATACATTGACAGACATACAGATAGATACAAAACATATGAAACCAGAAACATCTGCATCAAGTAACAAATAATCTGGAATCAGTTGTCTGTCGCAGATAAAGACTTAATCCATTTTGTACACAATATTGTATGCACTAGATATTTACCTACTGTCTCAACGATACGCTACGTATTCTCATGAAGAGCTTCTAAACAAAGAGGAAATTCGTACACTTTCTTAGAACACCCACCACCTTTTCATCGCATTGAATACATGCATGTGTGTTATGTATTATGTATGAGGGTTCTGCATGTGAAGTAGATATTATATTACGTACCTATACACCTACCCGTCTATATATATATGTACCTACGTAAGACATAAACCCTTTGAAATCGACTCATTCTTTGTAGCTGTGTATAACAACGTTGAACAGTATCTTCATATTAAGATTTTCTGTTAACATCTCATTTGTATTTGCTGTTTAAATTAAAATAGTTTCTTTGTTTCAGATACTTCGTCATCAGGTTAAGCACCGTTGTTAAGGGTAAGATGCACAAATGGTTTATTCATACACAACTATTTCAAGAAGAACTAAGTTCCAAACATAACATAATTAGGTATAGGAATAAAAGATAACATTTTTTCAATGCAGAAAGTCTCCACGACAAATATGTGGTTTTACTATACATATATATCTATATAATTTATAAGGGTTGTCATTAGTGTCCGACCGAAAGTTCGGTTTCGGTTTCGGTCGAGTTTCGGCAAAAAAACGAGTTTCGGTTTCGGCAGCAAACCTGCCGAAACTACGACCGAAACCGAAACTGCGTTCGGGAGTTCTCGCGCTCTG
>NW_020438956.1:318635-322223 GCF_000699045.2 Agrilus planipennis
ATCTTTTAGAAGTGAGTTAGTTTAATATGAAATATTATTCTGAAAATTCATTTCTGAATTTTTTACCCACTACACGCTACCTCAAATTAATGAGGGAAAAATTGTTGCTGTTGTCACACCCCCGCCGGGAATCGAACCCGGGACCTTTGGCTTTACGCACCAATGTTCTGACCACTAAACTACGAGAGGTGACAACAACAACCACGACCAACCGACCTACAAGGTTAACGATCCGTCGAACTAATGTAACTATATACTGAATATACTATGATTAAACATACATATAATTTAGATATCTTTTAGAAGTGAGTTAGTTTAATATGAAATATTATTCTGAAAATTCATTTTTGAATTTTTTACCCACTACACGCTACCTCAAATTAATGAGGGAAAAATTGTTGCTGTTGTCACACCCCCGCCGGGAATCGAACCCGGGACCTTTAAACCTGTCTAAATTCTATGTATGTTGTCATTTAAGCCTACTTGAAAATCAGTAAATTAAACGATCAATCCCCCTTTATAACGAAATTAATAATGATGAAATGATTATTGGGGTGATTCGTGAGCACTTACTGTTCCTTAATTCCACAATTATTTTACTTCTTCACACAAGGATATGTTTTTCTGATTTTTTTTCTATGATAGTTTTAAATCGCATTAATTTCCAGCTATTGAGCAACTACACATTTTATTACTTGGTATTACTACATGATTTAAACATTTAAACTCTGTAGTAAAATGTGAAATTTCGAAGAAATTATAGAACATTTTTATGTAACTTTGAGTTATTAAGGTTCTCACTAAACGATATAAATTGTGTACTCAGTCCAGGGTAATTGTTGATAATGTGTTCCACTGATAAGAAGGTGTTCGCATTACATTTTGTACATATCGGAGGGAATTTATTTTGCGTTTGAAATTTTAATTTGGAAATTTTGTCGAAGACGTTTTATCTAATCTGCTGTAGTTTATCGGAGGAATTTTTTAATCAGATACTGTTTCATTTCTCAGCGACATGTTTTTTATTTTTCGTGTGACCGCTGGTTTAGTTAAGCAAACTATTTCAGGATATATGGAATTAGTAAACAAGTTCGTCTATTTGATCGTTTCCATTGATACCAGAGCGAGATGGTATCCAAGCTAGAATAATGTCCGTTTAGCCATCAGCTTCTATTAGTTGGTAGACGATTTATTTTATCGTTTGATTGGTTTGTAGAAGGTTCTGCAGGGCTTTAAATACGCGTAATGAGTCTATCAGAATTGGAGATGATTCTATAATTTGTGAGTTTATTAATTCTATAGCTTCTGGAAGGCATAGGCTTCGCATGTGAATATGGTGCTAATATAGCAGTATCAGCATCCAGCAAGGAGGAATCACAGATAACTTTCAATAAAATGGAAACGGTATTGACAAAACAGTACTATATGAAAATAAATAACAATAAAACAAAAATACTGGTATGCAAGGGGAGAAAAAGTAGGGAAAGAGCGAATATAAAGATAGGAGACGAAAAATTAGAAGAAGTGGCTGATTTTAGATACCTAGGAAGTCAGATAAGTGAGGATGGAAGGAGTAGTAGGGATATAAAGCAGAGGATAGCGCAGGGTCGTGTCGCCTTTAATAAAAAGAAGTCACTTCTATGCTCGCGAACGGTTAATTTAGAAATTCGAAAAAGGTTGTTAAAGGTGTATGTTTGGAGCACGGCGCTGTACGAGTGCGAAACATGGACAGTGGGCGCGGCGGAAAAGAAAAGGTTAGAAGCCTTCGAAATGTAGTGTTACAAGCGAAGAATGAGGATACCGTGGATAGAGAAGGTTAGAAATGAAGAGGTATTAGAAAGAGTAGGAGAACAGAGGACTTTATGGAAATCAATAAGAAATAGGCGAGATAGATTAATAAAACACTTTCTCAGGCATGAAGGTCTAGCCAGAGACATATTGGAGGCAGAAACGAGAGTTAGGTGGAGTTAGAGGTAGACCTAAATTAGATTACTGTTCGCAAATATTTAAGGATGTGGGTTGTTCCTGTTTTAGGGAAATGCGAAGGTTAGCTCAGAATAGGAAATAGTGGAGGTGTGTGTTCAACCACTCTTAGGACTGACGACCTTATGTTGATGATCTAATAATTTTGTTTTCTTCTTGTATCATAGTACATCCTCCTCCCTCCTCGGTCTTGGAGGTATCAGTAAAGATCTTTTTTTGTTTATACTAATCAAAAAATTCCATGAGTAGATTCTTAGCTGTTGATGTTGCAATTGGGTCTTTCTTCGATATAGTTACATTGTTAGCTCCAGGTTTATTTTTAATGGTGGCGTTAGATACAAGAAAATTCCCTTTAATCTTTACCGCGAAATAAACTGAATTATAAATTAAGTGTACTGACGGTGCAGTAAATATTAAAGGAAGGCATTACAGGTTTTGCTTCGCCGTGTTCTTTATACGAAACCCGTTAAACTAAGTTCGGACTCGTGTGCAAATATCTTTTCATAATTAAGTTTAATTTTTGCCGATGCAGGCCGAAAATGAATCACTGACACTGAACAAAGGAAATGAAAAATCGCACTCTCGAGAACTGTTATTATTAGGAGACTCTAGGCGACTACGCTGATGTTGGTGGATCTTATCTTCACTCTAAGCGATGCACAGTGTTACTAACTCGAAAAACCTACATCTAATAAATGTAGATTTCATGATGATACACTAATACCTATAATAAACGTACATTGTGATAAACCAAAACAACGTGAAGAGATTATGATAGACAATATGTGTTCTGAATTTCATCTGCCACATTTAAGAAAACACAATTTAGAGGTATGTTAGATCGGGGGTATTTATATATAAAATGTTCGAAGTAATGCAGTAGAATCTCATTAAGTCGGAAACCTCCAAAACTCGAAAAAATATTTTGTTCCCTTCCCGTCAAGCCCCAGAACCTCCATTACTCGAAATCTCAACCCTCTATTACTTATTACGTCTATAACTTAAATTAAGTTATCGACTTTAAGGATTTGCCGACAGTGTAAGTACATCAAATCTTAACCTCTACAATTCGAATTAAAATCTGCCTTAGTCAAAATCATCCATAAGGCGAAAACTCAATAATTCGAATTTTTTGGCGTCTCCCTGGATGTAGGAGTTATAGTGGTTCTATTCTAAGATCGAGCGGCATGGCCTAGAGGTTTAGACCATTGTTTAGCATTCGGGAGGACGCCGGTTCAATTCCGGGTCCGCCTGTCTTGGTCTGATTTCCTTAAATGCTGCAAATGCTGGGGTGTAATTTTCTATAGATAATCTTTCATTCTGTTCTGTCTTCATTTCGTGCGTCTCGTCCTTCTCGCCCGAACTACCACCCACCCATTTCCACGATTCCTGAAAGGGGGCTGACGAGGGCCTTCCGCCCTACCTTCCGTCGTAATCCGAAGGGATTGCCTGTCCACCAGTTATACTAGCTGGTAGGAATGAAACACCCAAAAGTATTAAAGTTTTTAGTAATACTAATAATATAAATATATCAATTCTTCCTAGCGTACGTGCATTCGTAACGAAGTGTTCATCACATTAGGTTAAAATTATAGGTTTTAATTG
>NW_020438956.1:322406-326319 GCF_000699045.2 Agrilus planipennis
AATGTAGTATCGGGAATGCGTGCTTTTTAGTTTATGGTAGGCTTAAAGTAATTTAGGAATAGTTTGTAATTTTAAGGGATTAAGTAATTGTTATCCGTATGTTTAGAATAAGAAGCAAAATATTTTTAAGCAATAAACTTTAAGAAAACTACTGCGTCCTCTCCAACCGTACGGTTTTATTAGCTGACTGAAGGTACCGTGAGAAAGTGACAAAAATTGACACGTGCAACGTTGGGGTAAAGAGAGACAGAGAGGGTATACTTGACCGAGGGTCTCAAAAACATTACGGTCAGTCTTGCGGGGGAGAGTTGAATCAGTTCTCGAAGACAGCGGTTGTAGAGGATCGAATTTGTACGAACTTATGATATGTTCATTTTGTATTTCATTTTATTTAATAAACACTTTTAATTCTTTCGAATTCTAAGCTAACATCACTATTATTAGTCCCATATTAGATTATGGTAAAGAAAGATAGTTAAATCAGAATCATTTGATATCGACAATAATTATAACATACTCAATATGTACAACACTACAAAGTCATTTATTTAAACGTTTAAACCATACTTTTGAGGAATAATAAACTGAGCATGCTGTCGTAGTCAAAGTCAGCACGTGGATATTGCAAAGCCGTCGCGCTAAAATATCGTTTCTTCTGATATTTCATAAAGTTGATAAACATGTCGGCTAATACACACATAACACTTCAAATAAAATAAACTAGCCTTTATGAGATGGGAACCATAGTTTCAAAACACTATATAAACTCGCTGACGAATCAGAGCTGTGAGAAGTGTGAGAAAATTTCACATTTAAAGTTAAAACTGGAAATCATTGACTCTTGTGAACAGTCGTCTGGTTGAACGTAGCAAACGAACAATTTACAATGGTGGTCGACATTCAGGTCTGATGCCCGTAGCCAACCTCACATCAGTACAACCGCAGTGATGGACATTACGACCTCATTACGTTTCCTGAGAATGCCAACCATACCTGTTTACGAAACGTCGAATGAACGACTCTATCACTATTCCAGTCGAAGAAGAAAGAGAACCACAATCGTAGACCACGACCTTAAGTCCTACTATCGAGCACTATTGAGATATTAGAATTGGTCGTGAATGTCTTAGTCTTTTGGGTAAAGGTGTAGATTGACCCCCTTTCACTCCCCATGGCCTTAAGCTTGTAGTATGTTGTAGAGCATGTTATGCTGAACAAAAATATATATGTTGGGCGCTTCATGGTGTAATTATGCTTTTAATAATGAAAAAAAGATAACAAGGTATGCCTTCAATATGCAACGTTAGAGAGGAGTTGTTTTAAAAAATGAAATTTTTAACAACCCCTCTTCCTTGTTCCTGTACAACGCTGGATATCTACAGAAAAGTGAGAATGCCTGTAACTTTAGGCTGTGAAGTACGAAAAACAGTTAACTAATGGTACATATTAAAAATTAAAAAGGAAGACTCACCCCTAATTACCACAAAAAACTTTTTTGAGTGGACACGTGTTTCGCCCACTTCATACGTGGGCATTATCAGTCTCGCGTTGATAACGTAACCTAACCTCGTAACATTCCAACAAATCAGCAGGGATATTAGGGGAACTTCAGTCTGTCATAAATCTACGTAACCAAAGCTCCATACACAGTATGACTACAACCCACAATATAGTATCATTATAGCACATGTACCTAGTACCAGTATAAGTGTGACACCTAAACAGAGCGCAATTACACCATGAAGATGTCATTTCCGCGCCCAACATGCATATTGTTCGTTTCAAGAAGTTGGAGATATGCCCCCTTCCCTTTATTAGGATGCGCCGTAGCATAATTCAAAATTCAATCATATTTGTCCGCGGAGCTCATTTCTCCACAGAACATCGAGCGAGAACTAGACAAAAGTGTACAGTACCATTTGCAAAATTATTTAAACTGCCTCGTTAAAATTTAAGAATATGTTTTATTTAAAAACATATTTAGCCAATAATAATAACAAGTGAATTAACTTAACGTTCTACACACCTATGAAACTTTTGCTTTGTTTTCTATTGTTAATTTATATACATTTTTGTTTTAAGAAATTACTAAACATTTTCGTCTAGTACTGTACAGTTCTAGCCGCTCTCCTAAGACCGCCCATCGAGAGCTCTGTTAGTTCAAGCTCGTTCCAACTATTTCTGTCTTGCTCACGCCCAGTGTGTATTCTTTCTATCTTCCCGCAGATTTCTTCAAGGTCACAATTCTAACAAATTGAAATAGACTGTACATGTTTTTGTTCAGCATGGCATGCTCTACAAAACATACTACAAGTTCAAGGNGTTTATTTTTAATGGTGGCGTTAGATACAAGAAAATTCCCTTTAATCTTTACCGCGAAATAAACTGAATTATAAATTAAGTGTACTGACGGTGCAGTAAATATTAAAGGGAGGCATTACAGTTTTTGCTTTGCCGTGTTCTTTATACGAAACTCGTTAAACTAAGTTCGGACTCGTGTGCAAATATCTTTTCATAATTAAGTTTAATTTTTGCCGATGCAGGCCGAAAATGAATCACTGACACTGAACAAAGGAAATGAAAAATCGCACTCTCGAGAACTGTTATTATTAGGAGACTCTAGGCGACTACGCTGATGTTGGTGGATCTTATCTTCACTCTAAGCGATGCACAGTGTTACTAACTCGAAAAACCTACATCTAATAAATGTAGATTTCATTATGATACACTAATAGGTACCTATAATAAACGTACTTTGTTATAAACAAAAACAACGTGAGGAGATTATGATAGACAATATGTGTTCTGAATTTCATCTGCCACATTTAAGAAAACACAATTTAGAGGTATGTTAGATCGGGGGTATTTATATATAAAATGTTCGAAGTAATGCAGTAGAATCTCATTAAGTCGGAAACCTCCAAAACTCGAAAAAATATTTTGTTCCCTTCCCGTCAAGCCCCAGAACCTCCATTACTCGAAATCTCAACCCTCTATTACTTATTACGTCTATAACTTAAATTAAGTTATCGACTTTAAGGATTTGCCGACAGTGTAAGTACATCAAATCTTAACCTCTACAATTCGAATTAAAATCTGCCTTAGTCAAAATCATCCATAAGGCGAAAACTCAATAATTCGAATTTTTTGGCGTCTCCCTGGATGTAGGAGTTATAGTGGTTCTATTCTAAGATCGAGCGGCATGGCCTAGAGGTTTAGACCATTGTTTAGCATTCGGGAGGACGCCGGTTCAATTCCGGGTCCGCCTGTCTTGGTCTGATTTCCTTAAATGCTGCAAATGCTGGGGTGTAATTTTCTATAGATAATCTTTCATTCTGTTCTGTCTTCATTTCGTGCGTCTCGTCCTTCTCGCCCGAACTACCACCCACCCATTTCCACGATTCCTGAAAGGGGGCTGACGAGGGCCTTCCGCCCTACCTTCCGTCGTAATCCGAAGGGATTGCCTGTCCACCAGTTATACTAGCTGGTAGGAATGAAACACCCAAAAGTATTAAAGTTTTTAGTAATACTAATAATATAAATATATCAATTCTTCCTAGCGTACGTGCATTCGTAACGAAGTGTTCATCACATTAGGTTAAAATTATAGGTTTTAATTGAAAACAACTTTCTTAATTTCCAATAAGAATTCAATTTTAAATAATAATTAAGGTGAAACTAACTAACGCGCTTACTTTCGATATCCAGCATGTTAAGGTTTAATCGGAATCGGAATTTCCGATCAATAATCTACTCAAGGTAGGTCAGATAGGATGATATTGAATATGCCTGAAGGTCCAGCTAAAAAATCGTTCGCTAAAATTATATTAGTGTAGTATCGGGAATGCGTGCTTTTTAGTTTATGGTAGGCTTAAAGTAATTTAGGAATAGTTTGTAATTTTAAGGGATTAAG
>NW_020438956.1:327766-351594 GCF_000699045.2 Agrilus planipennis
TACTGTTCGTTTCAAGAAGTTAGAGATATGCCCCTTCCCTTTATTAGGATGCGCCGTAGCATAATTCCAAATTCAATCATATTTGTCTGCGGAGCTCATTTCTACACCGATCATCGAGCAAGAACTAGACAAAAGTGTACAGTACCATTTGCAAAATTATTTAAACTGCCTCGTTAAAATTTAAGAATTTAGCCAAAAATAATAACAAGTGAATTAACTTAACGTTCTACACACCTATGAAACTTTTGCTTTGTTTTCTATTGTTAATTTATATACATTTTTGTTTTAAGAAATTACTAAACATTTTCGTCTAGTACTGTACAGTTCTAGCCGCTCTCCTAAGACCGCCCATCGAGAGCTCTGTTAGTTCAAGCTCGTTCCAACTATTTCTGTCTTGCTCACGCCCAGTGTGTATTCTTTCTATCTTCCCGCAGATTTCTTCAAGGTCACAATTCTAACAAATTGAAATAGACTGTACATGTTTTTGTTCAGCATGGCATGCTCTACAAAACATACTACAAGTTCAAGGTCAAGGGGGGTTAATCTACACCTTTACCGTATTTTTGATCAAGCGATTTCCATTTTTTTAACTTATTCTGCGTTTGTAAATATTTTTGTGTTTCAAACTACTTTTTTGACTTTAGAGCACTGTGCGTCGTTCTGATACACTGGTTCTTACGAAATTTAGGCGACAGTTGGAACAAATCTAAGTAATTTTCGCATTATTCTAAATTCATCGGAGAATCCTTGGCTGTTTGCCGAGACACTGACCTCCTTCCAACCAACGTGCAAAAAGCGCACGGTAAGGAGATTCATGGCCGTTTTTGAATTATTATGCCGCAGCGCGGCTCTCAAATTGCAGGCGAGCTCGCCTCTCCTTCTTTTCTTTTTATATTAAACCCGCCACTTATTCTCGTTTCCACCGGCGCTATTGTTTCTGTTTTTATTTTCTAAACAAAAGCACATGAAGAAGGTAAGACAAAATAAATGAACAGCGCGTGTATTAAAGGAAATTGTGCTGTTCCCCTCCAACAGGTGCAGACACGTACTTTTATTTCGCCATTGGTTATTCACCATGCTGGGCTACTTGATGGGCAATTTCTAAACATGGTGAAGAAATAGAAAAATACAGGCATTGGAACATGTAACACATATTACGTTCCGCTGTTTTTGTAACTTTTTGGACTCCTTCCCCCTTCGCACATTACATGACGCTGTCCCCCGTTGTCATGCTAACTCAAAGCTGTCTTCCCTCTCTAGACGTAAAGTGTATATGAACATCCCATTAGTGCTACTAATACTCACGTTGGTCTCCGTATTGTCTAAATTCTGACATATCTTACCTCATTTTAAAAAAAATTAACTTTTGATTATTTTATGGGCTTTATCACATGAAATAAATGGACAAAATGACCAAGAGTGTAGTCTCCTTCTACTTATCTTACCTAAAGCATACCTGAACTTAAAAAATTTTGGTTTGATTATTTTTGGGGCAAAATTTCAACATCCTAGAGCTTTTCTGGGTCATCGAAGTACAAGTCAAAAATAAAAAAGTAGGGAAAGTCAAAAATGGCGAATTGGAAGCAAACGATGTATTTTTATAAAGCAAAATCGAATGTGTCTTCAGGATTGACCTAAAATAGCGTTTCTTAAACTTTTTGGTAGACAGCACTTTGTTTAATGTCCACTCTTTTCGTGGAATCGGGGGTTGCTTCAATAGAATAGTTGTAATGCAACGTTCTTTAAGTGCATTACTTGTAATAAAAATGAGAATCATTTCGAAAATACAGTTAGTGCTATTAAAAATTTTGATATTTCAAGGTGTATTCTTTACATATTTTCGTAGACAGTAAATACGTTATGCTTTCGCCACGATTAATGTATAAAACGGAAACGCGTAAGTTGAGTGAAATTCAATCTTTCAATTTCTTCGGGCGTTAAGTTTTATTTTCTGTTTTACTTTGAATGCCATAAAAACCTTGGGGTTCCGCCAAGACGGTTTAAGAAACGCTGCCCTACACTATGGAAATTTCAAGATATCGACTAATCTTAAATCTATAGAATACGCAAGCCAAGTTACCGATAACATTTGCATTTTGGAGTTAAAATATTTCAATAGTTAGTGTTATTTAATTTGAACGTCAATAAACATTGTAACCAAATTTTCTATTTTCGTTGTCTATTGTGACCTAGGAAACCCAGAATTTCGATATTGTGCGAAAGGCCCTTTAGAATATTATGGAGACTTGGGACCCTATTATTGCGTCATAAAGATAGACATATTGAAAAGCCTCATCTTCTACATGTTTAAACGTCAACATATATTTGTATAGATAGGTACATTTCACGTGGTTGTAACGCAACATAAAAGCATGTTATAGTATAGCCAGCGGTCAACTAATATCTACGCATTGTATACCTTTATGAACCTGCAGCATTCGTAGAGGGCAGCTTACTGTGTCCGCTAATGAAATTTCACACAACGTATTGAAACCAAAACTAATTATTTCTTGCTTTGTGGTCAATAGGTAAATGCTGAAAGAGCTAGGATCGATTAGTGTTCAGCATATGGGCTTAACACAAATCTCATGTAGTTAGACTATTAATTTGTTTACTGTTCGTAACTGAAATAACTGAATTCAATCAGTGTAACATTCTCTTCATTTGTAAAAGAAAATTATTATCTATTTGAGAAATTTTAGAAATGTAGGGTACAATACTACCTAATAATATTAGAAACGAGGCAGGGGTCATTTTGATAGAAAATCAGAAAAAAGGCAGATAGGTGGAAAAAATATTTAGAAAACCTATATGTACGCAGGCCATGAGTTAGAAGATATATTAGAGAAGGAAGATAGTGTTTAGATAGATGAGCATTGTGAGAGAAGAGCTCGATGTAGCATTAAAAAACTTAAAAAAATAATAAGGCGCCAGGTATAGATAGGATACACAAGGAAATTTTAAAACATGCAGGACAAGGGGATAGAGGACGATGGGCGCTGCGGAAAAGGAAAGGTTTGAAATGTGTTGTTATCGGCGAATGATGAGGATACCGTGGATAAAGAAGGTTAGAAAGAAGATGAGAACAGACGACTCTTTGGAAGTCAATAAGAAATGGGAGAGATAGGTTGGTAGGACATCTTCTTAGGCATGAAGCTTTAGTCAGAGACATATTAGATGCAGAAACGGGAGTTAAGATGAGTAGAGTAACTGTCGATGTGAGTTGTTTTAATAAAATAATTGGAAGTGGTCTGTATTCTATCGAAACTGCCAGACGAGAATCGCGATTTCGATCTTTTTGGAACTCATCAAACGTCGCAGACAGCTCTGACAGAACACAGACCAACTTTTACCTGCTGTCTTAACAGCGCGTTTTAGAAAATACCACAAATGGCGCGGTAAACGCCATCTGTAGTACGATGCTACATTTTAGGATTACGTATGCTCCAACAAGGTCCATTTAAATATATGAATATCTACTTGCTGAAACGAATTCCAGCGTAGCTAACCTCAACGTGATAGGCAGGTTACCATGATCGAATAAAATAATTCGAACTTCTGCGCTGTTAAAACAGCAGGTAAAAGTTGGTGTGTGTTCTGTCGGAGCTGTCTGCGACGCGCTGATGAGATCCAAAAAGATTGAAATGGCGATCTGCGTCTGGCAGTTTCGACAGAATACAGACCACTTCGAATTATTTTATTCGATTATGGAAACGTGCCTATCACTTTGAGGTTAGCTACGCCGGGATTCGTTTCAGCAAGTAGATATCCATATATTTAAATGGACCTTGTTGGAACATACGTAATCCTAAAATGTAGCTTCGTACTACAGATGGCGTTTATCGCGCCATTTGTTTTATTTTCTGAGTTGTTCTTGTTTTAGGGAAATGCGAAGATTAGCTCAGGATAGGAAAGAGTGGAGGTGCGTGTCCAACTGACTGACGGCCTTATGATAATGGTTCATGTCCATGTATTATTTATACGGTGGACCTTCGAGTGATATATGTGGTACAGCAGTACACCCGTTGAGAAAAAGTGGTTAATTTTTTAATCCACATTTCGACAAAAAAAAAACAATATTTCTTTGGCGATTAATTAGAACATAAATTCGATTTAAGAGCCGTGTATCGTCAACAGCATCGATCACATTTTGTATGTTTAACTTCAAATTAACGAGATTGAATTTCTGATTATTTTCAGTAACGGCAGATTTCGCCACGCCACATGGATCACATTAAGCCGTTGAGTGGCAATAGTGTTATAATTCTACCGTAGCGGCGAGCTATTTATAGTGACAGTAAGTACGCGCCTGTAAGCCCAATATTACGCTACCTTATCCCGCAAATGCAAAGCTATTCGAATGTCTTTTTCAACGGTTCCACCATTTAAAAATTAAATTAACCGTATTGCATCTGCATTCCTAAAATTTCGTTTCATTAACCATTAGCTTAGTAAAGGTAATTCAAAATTTTAAAAAACTAAGTTATTAGGGGTCAGTATTCTGGGATGGACTGGGACTATGAATGGGCCCGGGAAGTCTAGGAGTCAAAGAGCCTTTAAAATGTAAAAAAGAATTTAACGCTGATTTTTTGCTTATGTAAACTAACTAAACAGAACGACTTTTTGTTGGTATCGTTTACTGGTATCGAAAACTTTACTTCTATCTATAATTCATTAATTTTTGAATTGAGAGTTGATTTCTTTCAATAAATACAATTAACGTAAGCAAATGAATTAAACTTTTACCGGGTAAAGGCGTTAAAAAAACTCGTGAAGATCGAAGTCCATGTAAATGAGATAAAATGTAATGTTTTCCTGGCTTTAATGTATTTTTTAAGGATGTATAATACGCGTACAGGCTTTATGAACCCACCTTGTTTGTTTTCTCTCCCATGTGTGCATTGAAGGTTATGATTCCCGGGGTTATTGGGTTAAAATGCTTATGTTTAGGCATGAGGGGGCCCCAGAGAGAACTTTCCCAAACTCCCTTATGGCCAATCCGTTCCTGTCAGTATTGTCAATGTTAAAGCTTCGATTGCGATTTCGATCTCATTAAATTTAATCAGCACGCCTTAAAACACTGACCAGCCTACCTGCTGCCATTAAACATCAACGTTCAATCTCCATAAAATTACCCCCTGAGATTCAATATCGTGGTAGTTTCCCCGCGAATTTAGTTCCACAAGTTGATGTCCTTACTAGAAAAGGACCTTCCTTGTAGAACATTATTGAATCGAACAATAAGTAGCATTTTTCTACGGGCTCTGTGTGTTTATTCCGAGAGAGCTATTCACGACAGTGTAGTTAATTCATTGGTATTTTTTCATATCCAGCCGTCGAAAGGCTGAAATTGTGATTTTGGAATGGGGCCGCAATAAGCGCAGAGACAGCTGTGTTAATTTAAAAATGACTTTATGCAAAAACGCACATAAATCTCTACCCAACTACAACAAAAAACTACCTCAAAATTACATTTTCGTAGATAAGAAGAAAAAAAGTTATATGCGATTTTGTTTTGAGTAAAAATAAAAGCAATAGAAATAGAGAAATGGAGACAAAATAAAGGTTTCTATAAAACATTTCAAGGACAACATTTACATTTTCTTTGAGGCATAATTGCATACAGACACTTCGTAATAATATCGGATAAGCTTCTCATTTTAAACAAAAGATTTCTAAAATTTAAAAATATCTTGCACATTATTAAACTCTTTACAATTCCACATATTTGATATTTCCAGATCAGTATATTTTTCAAATGCATTATTTAGTAGTAAAAAATTTTTGTTGGAAGATTTGAAATTCATGATAATCGAATTTTGCTTGCATTTGTACTATAAGAAGGTCTTTTAGTCCAAAATTAGCTCAACTGCGCAGAAACTTCTTATAGGTTTTGATGATCAGTGATAGTTTTTACGGACAGACAGAAGTACAACGAATTGATGATAAAAGTGCATGACGTGAATTAAATTAACTAACGGCGACAAAGGCATTTAAATAAGTTATGATAAAAAGAGAAAAGTTTATCGTTAATACAGTGTGGATACTAACTTCTCGTGCTTCTCGATTAGAAATTTCCATTAAGTGGATTTTCCTCACGATTAATAAGAAAATATGACTTTTGAAACTGTTGTTGAAAATATTCTAAAATAAGTAGCTACTAAGTATGTCTTAAATTTATTACCACTTGAACTTTGAACTATACGCTTTATAACAACTTTGAAGTTTTAACCAGGTACTATTAACAGTACCTAACGTTTCGGTAAAAGTAATAGCTTCGTCAGTTTATTAACTGGTCTAAAATTAAAGTCTTTGGTATATGGAACAAATTTTGCGTCTCCTAAACTTTATTTGGGGATAATTCACTGTACATGTAGGTACTTTATCGTTTTAAGCATCATTAAATCAAATAAAGTCCAAATTCCACATAAATTCACTTATGAACCTTTTGAGGACTTTAAAATCATTTAAAATTGGATTATGGCTAAAAAGATTTCTTCCGTTTAAAAAGAACCAAAAGAACACCTTAGCATACCATTATCAGAGAATATGTTGGTCAATACAGAAATCCCTGTAATCAGCAATTATTCCACTAATTTGTTATGCAACAACAAAAAGCATTAACTATTTACTGTAACCGTGAAAACTTTTACGTACGTACGATACGTTTAATTTTATGTATACAGAGCACATTTCGATTAAAAATTTATTGTGATAACGGAAGTTATTTCAGAAATAAAAATTTAATTACTATGCCGGTTATAAAAAGACATTTCAAAGGTCAGAAAAGAGTCTGTTTATCCATTATTTCATTTCAGAAAACTTCTAAAATAAAAACTACTGGTGGGAACGTTAATTAAATAAATCAAACAGGACTTTTTACAAATTTCAGCACTTTTTATTTATTATTTATAGAATAAATGAAGTCGAAATGGAACAATTGTATGTAAAATCGTGTAATATCGCCAATACTCTTTACCACATATTCATAAATTTAAGATTTATTGAAATTAGACATTTCAAAAATTCAGCCGAATGGAACAGGCTTTAAATTCCTTTACATAACTTTATGGGCACTTTAATGGATAGTTGAGGTCGCTAAAAATAAACCTTTTTATTGTATGAACAGAATAATTCTGTCATCACATTGTGGCTTAATCAACAGGTGATAATTCAACAGACATAATTTTGATTTTTTTAACTTTTGCGTTTTTCATTTCCACTAGCAGCAATCTTCTACGGTTCTTGTTTGCATTCCTTGCGTATGTCAATATTATGGGTGTACAGTGCGATTATTAACACGTGGGGTCTATTTACAACTTTATGTGCTGAAATAAGCATCCGAAACCGCATCTGAATCCAGGAAATTACTAAGCATATATACACATATAAACCACACGATGGTTTGCTATCGCTTTCCCGATGAGAACGATAAGTACTTAAATTTTTATGTCTCCACCGGAAATCGAACCCGAGTCATCTCGTTTTCAATTCAACGCTGTAGACCAATGCACCATTAACCAACTCGATCTACTTCATTATTGTAATTATTATTTCAACAAACAATTAAGGTCAATGTTAGTTCAGTAGCAGCAGCTTATCTTTACCCTCATCTGTGAAAGTTATATTTTTGATGTGTCTTCTATTTTTAGGGGGTGAAAACTACTCGTTTTGCTATATTTAACTCGTAACACTATAATACAAACACAAAAATTATTAAAATTTTTACCTGTTTTAAAACATTAGCTTTACTAGGTATATATTCACTTACCAATAAATAGGTTTATTAAAAATCTTGAAAGTTTTTTAGGCAAGTGGTTCTTAAAACAAAAGATTAATAAAATTATAGAAGTCAGTACTTTTCATAAAGTGAAAGTTACAACTTGATACGAAAATCCCGTCATGATTAGAACTTTTTATTGAGAACGTCAACGACTTAAAGAGCGGCGACATATGGCACATGACAGTTAAAAATTGCGTTCATTTTATATTACAAGTTCGACGTACGAACAGACCTGACATAATCGCGTCCTGATTTCGCATGAAAAGATTTTAGGCCTTATGGGCTATTATTTTAAATTTCATAGCAAACATTTACTCAAGAGTAGCCTTTATTCTTGTAAAAAGTGTCGTCGTAGAATGTCTAAGTACTAACTGAAAGGAAACTGAACATATTTTTTTAGGCAATTTCGAAAGGTGATATAGTCAAAGCTTAATAGCTTTTAAAAATTGAAGATATAAATAAAATAAAACAAATATAAGTACATGCAAAAAGATTAAGTTAAACAAATACAATTACATATGTATAAATTATTTGATTTATGATCAAAAAGTGTCAAAAGTACTAGTTTTTAGGGAAAAATGGAACCCTTATAAGACCACTGATGTGAATGTCTGTTCGTCTGTCACAGTAAATTTGCTCCGAATCTACTGGATCGATTATGTTAAAAAGTACGCATATGAATTTCTGTGACCCAAACACGGACGCATAACGTAAATAAATTAATTTTGAACATGGAGACATTTTTGGGGGGGTCAATAGGAAATCTAAAAAAATACGTTTTACAAACTGAACCGTTTGACTCTATCAAATGAAGGCTTATTCTAAGGGTATCAAATACATATTTTTTATAATTTTAAAATAAATAGTTTTAAAGTTATTTAAGAAAACTGATGAAAATTGACTATTTCCCTTCTTCTCCGAAACTGCTGAACCTAAAATTTTGAAAAAAATACAGTAGTTCTTTGCTTATAAATAGATTAGAAGAAAATTAATAAAAAGCATATGGTCTGAACATAACGTGGTAAATCTTTCATCAAAACAGTACTGAGCATACAAATTTACATTTGCAGTTTGATTGTATGAGAAAACATGTTTTTTTAATTACAATGTTAAGTTTAACTTAAAAAAAATTAAAAAAATAATATAGTAATATAAATAATAATACGGTAGTTAAAAGCAAGGCAACATATTCGACATGCGAGCCTTTATTACTCCTAATTTATGTAAATTTTTTTTTTAAATACCTGTCAAATATGAATTGACTAGCGTGAGCTATAATGTAGCCTTGTTGATGAACCTCTGAATTTAATAAGCATCGTAATATTACAAAATTAGATCGCTTGACCTGATATTTGAAAAACACACGTTAGGTATTCCCCGATTTTGACCTTTAACGCTAAAAATCTGTTGCTATTTATAGCTGATCGTTGTCTTTTGAAGTTATTTATAGGGTTGAGATGCGTTACGAAAGAGGAAAAGTTTGTGGTCAGCATGTTATGCCAAATCTTCAATTATTTTAAACTAACTTAATTGAAACCGTAATGCAACCAACGTAACCTTGCCGCATACACAAGTTTACGGTTGAAAATGTTATTCGTTCGTCTTACTGTCATGGTTAATCGATTATTTAACATTAAAAATAGCACGTTTTAAAAGTCATGTAATGCTTTATTAATTGCTTTTAGTTAGAGGAACTCCATTAGCTCAAAATAAAAGAAGATGTGGGGTGAGTTGTTATGTAACAGTATTAATCGTATGATTCTTGCCCAAAACATTTGCTACCTGATGACGAAAAGGCATTCGTTGTGTTTAATCTTTTTATGTAATTCAATATGATGGAAAAATCGGTGAAATTAATGCTTAATGATGAAATTAGAAAAGACTTTCCCGATCCCACTGTTTATTTTCAGCAAAATGTAAGCAGATTAATTTAAAGAAAGAGAAGACGTTTAGACGTTAATTGACGTCATTTTGAGGTTCTTAATTTTAAGGGTTATTTTCAGCAGCATTCCATGACCTCAACAAACGCATAATTTTGTTAATCATATGATTTACATAGTTTGCTTTTTCTCTTTCAATTAAACTATTTCCTTTGCTGACTCGGGTTCGATTCCCGACGAGGGTGTGATAACAGCAACAAATTTTTCTCCATTAACTTGAGGTAACTTATAATGAATAAAAATTGAGAATGAATTTTAAGTTTTATATTTTTAATTTCAATGTATTTCAAATAATATTTGATATATATGTATATATACGTTAGTACTGTATTATATATTATACAGTAGCATGATATTAATATATACACATTAGTTCGACGGATCTGTGACTGAATAAGTACGGTTCGTCCTTGTTGTTGTTGTCACCTCTCATACAGGCTTGACGCTGGAAGCTGGCGGAAATTTTAAAATGGCGTGGATGCGCGGTGGCAAAAGTAGGCAGTTTTAGGTATAAAGATTGCAGCCCTCATTCTTCAGTATTCCTATCAGGGGCGTAGATTAAATATTTAAAAATAGGGATCAGTGACCAAGTAATAGACATACAAACAGAAGAACTAATTGTGGATGTTGGTGACAGTGATAGAGATTCCCATGATGAGAGTGAATGTGAAAATTAACTATAAAACAAAAGCAATAGGTTAATTTTTCTTTTGTCTTTACATTATTTTCTAGTACGCTACTGTCCTATCTGTATTAATACAATAGTTTACGCCTACTGAATGCTTATTTGTGTATCGGTTCCAAGTGACTTACCCAAATAGGTCATAAATGGGCAAGTACCTACGCGACCGCTCGCCAGCTTCCTTCGTCAGACCTGTAGCTTAGTGGTCACAGGTTCAATTCCAGGCGAAGATGTGACAACAACAAATTTTTCTTCATTAATTTGAGATAACTTATAGTGAATACAAATTGAGAATGAATTTTGAGTTTAATATTGAATAAATAAATAAGTGAACATTTCATCGATCAATTAGATAAAATATTGTTATTTTACTTGATAGTTGATAAGCTACCAAGTATACGCCATAAAATTTTAGATACGAATTTCCTCTGTTGGGGTTACTTTTCCCACTACGTTTTTATAAAATCAATTTCCACAGTCAGCGGTCTTATTACGGTTTTCTTATTAGATCCTGCCTTTATTCATCCCCGTTTTAAATTCCGAAACGAGAAAACGTTCGCACGGGAAATAATTTACCTGATTTACTTTAATAAATTGAATAAGCAGGTTAGAAGTACCGCATTTTTCATTTGAAAAAACTCAATAGAAAGAAACGCTAAGTTGAGTCTGAAAAATGCCGTAAGTAAACTGGGTAGTATCAATTTAATTAAATTTATTTCATTGTCGCAAAAACGCATGATTAAGTCAATGAAAGTAGGGGACAGTAATTCCTTGGGTCTAGGGAAATTTCCTTAGATCTGGCCGAAAATCGTGTTAGTCGACATCTCTCTCCCTCTTACTTATTTCTTGCAGAGAAAGAGACAAAACTGATGAGGTAGATTCGAGTAGTCTGCGATCTGGCGAATATATTTAATGAAGGAGACATTAGAACGGTTCTACAACTGCCATTTTGATATATTGTGAGCAAATATCACTTACGGAATGCATATGTTAAATGTTTGTTGGTTTTCCTTTTACAAAATACCTTGACCAAAACTTTAACCATAATTAATTTTAGTCGAATAATTAGTCTAAAGGAATTGTTTGAATCTGTACAACTATTAGACACTTCTACTATTTGAGTTCTTGGTTACAAGAAAACTGCATGGAAACTCATTATTAAATTATTGTTGTTCTACTTTCAAACAGAAATTTTATGAGCTTGACTTCGTTAGTATAATTAGCGTGCCCGTTATCTACGGAATAAGGTTGTGTAAGAAAAGCGGGAACTTCTCGAAGCATAATAGCTAATCAGACAATTTTACTTTCCTTTTGCGCTAAAATAGGGCAAAGATTATGAAAGAACGATTACGTTAGAAAGAAAATGTTGTTCGATTCGACGGTTAGAAGTACAACTCTTTAGGGGGTTAGTAGTATGGGGTGAAAAAAACAGAAATAGGTGGAAAACGTCTACAAGAAGTACTTATATAAAGTGGGTTTTGAGGTTGGACAGATATATCCCGGATTACGTTGCACGGAGGGAATTAAAATTTGGGAAGATGATAGAGGAAACCAGTAAAAGGGTGGTAAAATACTAAATAAACCTAGAAGAGCTAAGGGATGGAGATATAACAAAGGAATTATGAAGAAAAAATTTTAAAAATTGAAACAAAAAAACAGTCATGACAAAGAAAGGGATGAAGCTTTAGATATTTAAAGTTGAATCAGGAGTAATTGAATGAATGTGACTGAATGGGAGTATGTCTTGAAGAAATGGTGAGGATAAGATGATAAAGGAAGACGATTTAAGAAGTGTTGATAGGTCGAGATAAGTGAAATGCATAAAGGCTTTTCTATTAGAGCATTGACAGGGAGACTGTATACCAGATTATTTGAATGGGATGAAGGATGTGGATGTAATAGCAAGGTCTAGAGTGGGAAATGGAAGTAGAAAATGTAGATATTGGAAGAACGAAGAAGACAGAATATGTACGATATATCAAAGACGGGATGCAAACTGATGAATGTGCTGGGTGGATGTAGGGAACGCAAATATTTGGATCATTGCAAATGAATATTAAATGGGAGTAACGATGGACTGATTCTTCTAAAAAATATAATTAAAAAAAATAAAGTGTTTGGTTCAAGCGAAGGAGGGGATTTAACTGTAATTGCCTGCAAGGTTGGGATGATGATGTGAATGATTATAATGGTCAAAGTTGTGAACTAACCAATATATACAAAAATTAATTATTTGTGCAACCATTTTGGTATTCAAAAATTAATTGTTGGAACTGTAGGAAAAAATTAATTTTGATTTTAAAACAATATTCTTGTGAAAGGTATACGGCAAATATTATCTGTCTTATAAATGAGCTTACAGTTATGGTTTTAAAAAAATGTCTATGATCGATCTAAATCTAATATGAATATTATTTTACTTCAATTTGGATTGGCCACCACTAGCCTCGACCGACAACGATTGATTTTACTAATCACAAGCCGGATTACTCTCGCTTTGCTCAGGACAAATTAGTATTTCTAGAAACTTTCTCGAGCTTTCCAGAAAATTCTAAAACATCCTCGGACTCTGTAAATGTAGTGTATTCAAGAAAAGCTTGTAATATTCTGTAACGTTCTGAGCAGACGTCGTAACTCAATTAACGCTTTTACTGACTCTCTTAATGAAGTCCTTCGGACCTTTAGTGTTTTAACCTCCGTATCCTTGAAAACAACCCCTGCAGTTTAAAGCCTACACCTTCTTCATAGACGAGGGATGGGAGGCTATCATACCACTGAGACTGCGGTATTCGGTTGAGGAGCTTTAACGAACAGATTACACTTACTTTTATTATATATATATTGATTAGAAGTTCTCCTTATAATAATTTTCGTTATTGTTCATTCTTCTTAGGTACCATTATATAGATGGATTTCTTGAAATTTTATTTACGTGCTGGATGTGTTGCGTAAAGAAGGTTATTTTTTTCTTTGTTATACATTTTCCTCTTAAACGCTTTTCTGTGAAACGAAAGCTCTTCTCACATTAATTTCCTCTTAGACTTTAATAAGGCTTTTAGGGTCTTTGAAGAACACGTATTTCCAAGTAAAACCATCTGGAGCCGAACTAAATGAAGTTACTCGTGCAAAATTTCTTTCGACGGTTATGTTTAAATAATATTGTTAAAATACAATAATCTAAAGTAACTTTACAAAATGAAATAATAAAAAAATTCAGATGCATCGCAAACTTCAAACCCTCAGTATAGTTAAATACTCAAAACTTTTTAGAATAAAGGTTGTTATTTTCATATTTCTTTAATATCTTTCAACAAATGTATTTCTTTTAAAATTATTTGATGTTTCACATTAAGAGGAAGACGTTGAACGTAAATGAATTAAGGTCAATTAGTGAAAAGTATAGAGCTCTTGACTAGACTACGAGAGATTATGTGAATAATATATATGTACATATTTTGTGATTTGGGGAAAACGCATGTTGAGACCCCTTTGTGGCACTGTTGCCCGGCAAGATCCGTGGTTTCTTCCAGTGGATTACTCATAGTTAGAGGGGTGCTACGGGCTTCTCGAATGACGTAATCGGGCTCGAGAGGGTAATGGTAGACAAAATGTTTATTAAAAATGGATTGAATAACATATACGACCATACAAAGGGAAAAGAGGAGAACGTCCCTTCATGAGTGTTTGAAATGATTATTATTTCGAATAGAACAGTAACTGTTTTCTTTTTATTTTCCGAAATTATTTCTTTTCATTTGACAAGACTAGCTTCATATGGGTAAAAAAGGTTAGAAATGAAGAGGTATTAGAAAGAATAGGAGAACAGAGAACCGGAAGTCAATGAAAAATAGGCAAGATAGGTTGATAGGACACCTTCTCAGACATGAAGGTCTAGTCAGAGACATATTAGAGGCAGAAACAGGAGTTAGGATGGGTAGAGGTAGACGTAGGTTACATTACTGTTCGCAAATAGTTAAGGATGTGGGTTGTTCTAGTTTTAGGGAAATGCGAAGTTTAGCTCAGGATAGGAAAGAGTGGAGGTACGTGTCCAATCAGTCTTAAGACTGACGACCTTATGATGATGATGAATTGAGAAATGATTTTATTACTTTTACAGTATGTATAATGATTTTTATAATTATTATTCAATCTTGACAATACTGATTAATGAACATGGCTTGTAGGCACCAAGGGTTTATGTTAGGTTATAGTTCAAAAAAGGTTTCCTTGATTGGCAAGTTTGAAGTAATATGCACCTCAGTTTATGTGAGTATACTATTTGGGTTTTGGTGGAAAAGGTTTCCCAGATTGACATACGTAAAATGCTTCATACTTGCAAAAGACGAAGACATTACTAACCAGCATTTTAATAAATATGCCTTCCTTTTTTTTCTACAATTGAAATCTGATCTCGGGTCGGATTCGATGAGATTCGTCTATAAATAGATACTAAACCTGTCACTTTCAGCGACAGCTATACTAATTGCTTTACTTCACTAAAAAGTTGGTCTTATTAACGCGGCTTCACATTTCGAAAAATACCGTGACAATCGACGCTGGGATATACTCGAATTTAACGAAAATAACGGAAGTCTTATAACGAAATACGAGGGTGGATTGATAAGTTTCCGGCCTAACCAAGAGATGACGCCACTAGGCCTACCTTGAGGTGACATTCTATAGTACCATCCTTGGATAGCTTGTAGCTATAGTTTCAGCCCGATCTCCTTGCTAGTGTAGGTTTGACAGCACGCTGAACAAGACGCCTCTGTGGTTTTCGTAAAAATGGAAAAGCAGGAAAATCGTGCTGTCATCAAATACTTTTATTTGAAGGGGTTAACGCCGAAGGAAATTAAAAAAGAGATGGACTCAACACTGGGGACATCCTCCCCGTCATATTCAACCGTTAAGCAGTGGGTTTCCGAGTTTAAAAAGGGTCGTGTGAGCACCTCTGATGGGCCTCGCTCAGGACGCCCCGTTGAGGTCACAACTCCAGATATGATCGAAAAAATTCATCAAATAGTGCTGGGAGACCGCAGATTGAAAGTGCGTGAGATAGCTGAGACCTGTAAGATGTCATATGAACGTGTGCAACATATTTTGCACCAACATTTGCATATGGAAAAGCTCTGTGCAAGATGGGTGCCGCGTTTGCTAACAGTCGACCAAAAATTGATTCGAAAAAACATTTCTACCGCAAATTTGTCATTGTATAAGCGTAATCCAAGCGAATTTTTGCGTCGATTCGTAACCGTTGACGAAACGTGGGTCCACCACTACACTCCTGAAACCAAAGAACAGTCTAAACAGTGGATTGGACCAGGGGAACCAACTCCAAAGAAGGCAAAAACAATTTTTTCGGCGAACAAGGTTATGGCTACTGTTTTTTGGGATGCAAGAGGTATTATATACATTGATTACCTTGCAAAGGGTAATACTATCACTGGTCAATACTACGCAGACTTATTGCAACGTTTGAGCCACGAGGTGAAAATTAAACGACCTCATCTGGCGAAGAAAAAAATCTTGTTTCATCACGATAACGCACCAGCGCACACGTCAATCGTTGCGACGGCTAAAATCAACGATCTAAAGTTTGAATTGATGCCGCACCCTCCTTACTCTCCAGACCTAGCCCCGAGTGACTATTTTCTGTTCCCTAATCTCAAAAAATGGCTTGGCGGTAAGAGATTTGCGGACAATGAAGAAGTAATCGAAGCTGTAAATGGTTATTTTGAGGAGCTTGACGAATCAGTCTATAGAGATGGCATTAATAGACTGGAACACCGCTATGAGAAATGTATCAGCCTTGGAGGAGATTATGTTGAGAAATAAAAAAAAAAAATTTTTAAAAACCTTGTTTTTCTTGGTCAGGCCGGAAACTTATCAATCCACCCTCGTATATATATATATGTACGTGTCTTTTGGAATAATATGCGACAGTGTGGTATTTATACAAAGTTACATTCTCCGTTTCATATTCTTAGTACTCATCGGTTAGCGACACGGCGTCCTACAAGATTTGGCCGAACGCCAGTAAATGCAAAAAGGTGTCCGAAAGGAGAATCGATGTTTTGTCTACTCTCCAACTTGATAATTCGCTACCAACCGGCCAAGTTGCAAACTCTAGTTCACTCGATTTTGTCAAACCGACCTTCGCTACATTTATATTACAAAAACCTTAATAGTAAAGCACTTCCTTCGCATACAATATTCCCTTCGTATATATATTCCTCGTAAAGTTAATCAAATATGTATTCTAAGATGGATGGATTGGCTTTGTTAATTTTCGTCTTCTACCAGTGATGAACAAATCGGTATTGATCATCCCAAAACTGATAGAAACCACACTATTACTAAAACAAACAACGCTAAGGTTTAATCTACAAGTATAGAGTGAAGTACCAAAATCCGGTTATAATTCAACTCATGAGGGAACAGTAATTTATTTTTGGCAGAAAGATTAATTATACCTTAAAAAAAAAGAGAACGAACTCCACAGTACTACTATAACAGAAATAACACCACGACTTAATCTACATACAAAAACAATAGCAAATTTCGGTAAAAAGATGCTACTAAAGGAACACTTTTTCCAGCAAGATTTCAATTCAATGTTCTAGATTGTATAGGTCTTGCCCTTCTCAGTTTTGATCTTATACGTACAGAAGTAGCTTCAAGACTTAATCTACAAGAATAATTTCAGTAATAGTAATTCTATATAAAATTTATTAGAATAGTTGTTTTCATTCTTCAAATCCTCTCTACAAATTTATAAGTTTAATCCTATTATGAATTACACCTTCCCGAGTCTAAGTCTTACAGATAAACTGGAAACAAATCCCATATTTCACTCATGATCGTTGCTAAAACATTGCTTGATGAACTGTTGACATAAAAGAATCATATAATTCCTGCATGCCTTGTGTCACGTTATCTATAGTTTGCATAAGAACATTCCATCGGATACTTAAATTTAGTAAAAAATAAATAGGTACCAACAGTTAAAATAGATGGTTGAGTGTTTACATTTATACCTGATTATAAATATGATCCGATCAATATTTATGATGCCTGTGGAAGAGTTCGTCATAAATTATGTCAACCAGTTAGATAGATACCCACTCTTATTAATCACACTACGATGTGAAACTCGATTGACATTTAACAGACATAAATAGTGCAAATACGCCTATTATTCATGCATTAATTTTCATTTTATACAATATCATGGTGTACGTACCAAAATTCTACCTATAAATATGTAGGGCAGTCTTTTCAAAATAAATCCTTCAACATAAATTATTATAATTACTAATAATTTTTTAAACATTATTGTGAAATTATATTAATTTCTTTATTTTAAGGTTAATAAGAAAATTTTTTTTGCTGCTGTTACATCCCCGCCGGGAATTGAACACGAATTTTTGACTTTATGCACAAATAAACAAAATAAAAAAGTTGTGGGTTTAACATGCCCTTAAGTTAGATTTTGCTTTCATTAGGTTTTTAATTTTGTACAATTAAAAATAAGAAATTCGAAAATATGATAAATAGCGCCTACATGTTGTATACCACTGAGAATGCAATAGCTGAAATCTCACAGATTGAGAAAATTTATCATGAAACTTTTTGTTTTCACTACATATATGGAACACTTTGACATTTAGTAGTGGTTGTTATCAAATATTCATTTTCAATTTCTTACCCACTATAAACTACCTCAAGGTTAATAATTTGTTGCTGTTGTTCTATACTCGTTGGGAATCGAACCCGGTACCTTTGGCTTTACACACCAATGCTCTAACCATTAAGCTACGAGAGGTGACCTATGACAGCTCAGCGGAGCATTTGTGCGTAAACAGCAACAAATTTTCCTTCATTAACCGGAGGTAGTTTATCGTGGGTAAGAAATTGAAAATGAATTTTCAAATTAATACTTTTTTTGTTTACGTTTTTTATAAGTATGTACCAGTTAACGTCGTCCTTGCCCTATCACATGTAATATCATTAGCAGTTAATCTTCGTCGTAAAATTTGGCCATCAATTTTTTACGATTTCAGTCGCGTTTTGTTTGTTTCAATCGGTAGTGAGTAACTTTCGAGAAGGAGAACGATGAGGATGAGGTGTCGACACGCGGTTCGTTCCGGAGCCGCTTAAAAATAGTTAAGCAACGATAAATCGGCACTAAACCGTTCGTTTTATTGGGTATTAAACGGATGAAGAGCTTATAAACTGCATTAGCCGCGACGGCTTTGTATTGCCCCCGAGGCTTTCGAATAATAATTTTGCTTCCTTATCTACCACGCGAAAATTTATTATTTGCAGAACGGAGTTTTGTTTTCTCTCTTACTTAAACTATTAATCTGGTCCAGATAAAGCGCTTGCCTCGTCTATTTTAAACGGAAAAGTTGGGAAGTAAAATTCATGCATTTTAAAATTCACGATCGCAGTTGAGGTTACAAAAGTGTGAAATAAAAAGTGCTCTTCATTGTCGTAATAATTGAATTTGATATTTATTGATTTAAAGTCGTCGTTACAACAATTTTTGTCCATTATAGTGGATCTAGCTGAGAACTTTGTGGGAAAACTATAACTGCAATCTGAGAAACTAGTTTTGATAGCTTTTGAGCAATTTATAACGCCAGGGTAATTCCGAAAGTAGGATCTCCAAAAGAGACTGGGACCACACACAACGCAGCTATGTTTGTTGCTCACCCTTTTGTCAAACAAGCCATCACTTAGCCTGCTTGGACGCTCCGAGTTAGCCCGGTAGTTGTTTATAGATACGTATATATAGTAAAGCTTCAGCTTGCCGCTACCGCCACAAGGTGCGAAGTTTGTGCAGTTATTAGGCGCTAAACTTACCGAAATGTTTCCACAATTGACCGAAGTGCATGAAAAGTTATCTGCAAATAATGTAGTGAGTTTGCAGTTGATGATATCACGGAAATTCACAATAAGAAAGTTACAAAGGTTGATCATCACACACCTACCCTACACCCTATACAGTCCATACTTGGCAGATGTTGGTCGGAACGCGCGTCAGCGACGATGACACGGTGGTAGCACTTCAACGCTTCCTGGACCATGGGGTATTTCGTGGGCATACAGAAACTGTCACAGGGTTAATAAAAATGTGTACCGAAGCAACGAAATGTAGAAAAATAGAGATATGTCCAAGATCACTTATCGAACAGGAAAAGAGGAAACCGTATTTTTGGGATTCCTCTTGTATAAATGAACTAATGTTAGATATTCATACAAATGCGTAAACAAACTGCAAACTTATTTGACTTATGAATAAAAATGAAATAAAAAAAAACACACTGGGACTTTCTATTGAGTTATCAGTTAAAATTGTGAAATGTTCTAGTTACGTGCTTCTATGCAAATCATTGCAAAATGAACAGAAATGGGTTTAGCTCCGATTCTATAAATTTCCCAATTTGCCAACAGTTAATTTTATCATTCCCGTTTCGCCGTATTACTTAAAATAGTTACATCATTTACCCAAAAAGGATACATTAGTATTCTTTTGCATTAGCAAACAAAGTTTTCTCAAATAAGCAGGTAGATATGCTCCACTTTAAACACATGTAGAAATTCTTGAAAAGGATACTCCAAACTATGAAACGAATACATTCATTTAAAAATTTCCCGGGAACTGCCATTGCTGGATGCAATACAGTAATCAAAGAAACCAATTCAAACCATACCCACAAAATAAAAGTTCGAAATAGTCATTGGAAGCTTTATCGTTTATAAAGGAAGCTAATATTATAGCAGGATCCCTGGTACATTTTTGCACTTGATTACTATCAAGCTAATTTTCCGTGAGTAGCTTCATTTTGATGAGACGCCCAACAACTTCTTGTAAGAAACTTTGATTGTGGTAGCTAAGAGAGGTAGTAAGGATAAAATATGTCGGTTTGATGATTCTCAAAAAATTATTACTAACTGGGTTTTTTTTTGTTTAATCTCAAGATAATTATCTAAATTATTCGAAAAAATATTTGTCCTACAAAATCTATGGTTNCAGCAACAATTTTTCCCTCATTAATTTGAGGTAGCGTGTAGTGGGTAAAAAATTCAGAAATGAATTTTCAGAATAATATTTCATATTAAACTAACTCACTTCTAAAAGATATCTAAATTATATGTATGTTTAATCATAGTATATTCAGTATATAGTTACATTAGTTCGACGGATCGTTAACCTTGTAGGTCGGTTGGTCGTGGTTGTTGTTGTCACCTCTCGTAGTTTAGTGGTCAGAACATTGGTGCGTAAAGCCAAAGGTCCCGGGTTCGATTCCCGACGGGGGTGTGACAACAGCAACAATTTTTCCCTCATTAATTTGAGGTAGCGTGTAGTGGGTAAAAAATTCAGAAATGAATTTTCAGAATAATATTTCATATTAAACTAACTCACTTCTAAAAGATATCTAAATTATATGTATGTTTAATCATAGTATATTCAGTATATAGTTACATTAGTTCGACGGATCGTTAACCTTGTAGGTCGGTTGGTCGTGGTTGTTGTTGTCACCTCTCGTAGTTTAGTGGTCAGAACATTGGTGCGTAAAGCCAAAGGTCCCGGGTTCGATTCCCGACGGGGGTGTGACAACAGCAACAATTTTTCCCTCATTAATTTGAGGTAGCGTGTAGTGGGTAAAAAATTCAGAAATGAATTTTCAGAATAATATTTCATATTAAACTAACTCACTTCTAAAAGATATCTAAATTATATGTATGTTTAATCATAGTATATTCAGTATATAGTTACATTAGTTCGACGGATCGTTAACCTTGTAGGTCGGTTGGTCGTGGTTGTTGTTGTCACCTCTCGTAGTTTAGTGGTCAGAACATTGGTGCGTAAAGCCAAAGGTCCCGGGTTCGATTCCCGACGGGGGTGTGACAACAGCAACAATTTTTCCCTCATTAATTTGAGGTAGCGTGTAGTGGGTAAAAAATTCAAAAAATGAATTTTCAGATTAATAGTTCATAGTTTGAGATGTGGTGTTAAAGCAGGATAATGAAAATAGCGCGCGTCTAGAAAAGATTAGAAATAAAAAGGTCTTGAGAAAATATAGAACGAATGGCAATGACGCCATGGAAATCAATATGGGAAAAATAAAGTAAAAATACTAAATCTCCACTACGACTTAAATAATTCGTTCAAAAGTTATGAACAAGACTTAGTAACTACTAACTAGACCTCTATTGTACCTATACGTACAATAATAGTAAATTGTAATAAACTGTTGGCCTAGTCATAGTCACACGTTTGACCTCAATTCGGATAATCAAGGCCCTAGCCAAAGAGGGGTATGTCGGTAGATGTTCCCCCCCTAATATCTTCTCAGTTGGCTTTTTCAAGTTGTGTTATTAATTAGGAAATATGTTAAAAATAGACCTGTTTTATGATTTTTAGGTAAAACTACTTGAGAAACTCGAAAAGCATTTGTGTATATGGGTTGTAAATGGGTTGTAATAAGATTACAAAAAGACATAAGGAACATAAAAATAATATTGGTCCTTGGTTCGGTGTTCACTGAAATCTGACAGGTGGCAAAGATTATCTACCCTCGCAGTATCATCAAGAAATCAGACTCCTAGTTAATATCTCTATCCAAAAACCTCAAAGTTAGACAGTTGCTGTAAGCTCTTTGTAAAAACGGGACAAAAAGGAAAGGAAGACTTGTACATTGCAGACGCAATNTTTCTCAAATATCTTGTAAATTATCAATTTTACGTAATGTTAGTTAAAATAATATAAAAATTGTTTATAAAAGAAGTATACATAAAAAAAGATTGTAAATAAACGTAGAACTAATAGTTTTCGGGATATAGGGCTGAGAAAACTTGGGTTGTATATATCATTTATTTTTTTTACTTTTACTTATTTTCACCGATGGAAATTTAATTTTCTGTAGAAAACCCCCATTTAATGTTACCATTAGGCTCAAAACTGCAGTGTAATCTATCACAACATCAAAGCGAAGCTTTTTGAGTACAAAATATATTGCTCCTTGCCAAAATCAATAGAAGCAATAATTACAAGTTTCAAAAATAAGTGTACACTGTAGGTTAACAAAAGAAAGGCTTATATAATAATAAACAAAAAATAGAGTAATTTCTTGATTCAAGGACAACAAATGCGTACATTGCAAATGAAATTCGTATCAATTCCTAGGTAGCATAAATTTTCTTGGTAAACTTTCTTTGAATATTTTTTTATTCCGTTGAAACAGTCGTAGAGTCTTGTTTTTTTCTTTTAAAAGAACTGTGTTGAATTTCACTTTTGATTATACAGTAGACGACGAAGGGACCATTGTAATTTCGTCGTTATATACGGAAGTCGTTACAGTCAAAAAGAAACAGACACGTTTGTAAAGTTTTCAAAATTTTCCAATTTTGAAACGATTTCCGCCTTTTTTTAACAGTAAATGTGTTTCTAGGAGTCATAGCTATTCAAAAATTTGGTAAACAGAGTCAAAAGTTTGCTAAACAGAGTTGCTACTCAGAATATGACTTTGTACCTGAATCATTTTAACTAACATTTATAAACAACCAGTATGGTTACCCACTCGCTGACCATCTGTGAGGATGTAAACAAAAGATAAGAAAGTTCTTCGTGTCTTTGGCATCCGACTCCGGGCGCTATATCTGCATGGGATTACTAGGGATTTGTTACAAATGATTCATTAAAAACAATAGCTACAACCCAAGTCGGCGTTACATCCGAAGTCGCTATAATCACATGAATTTTGTACTAAAGTATGCTTTAAATTCAAGGGAATTCGCTATAGCAAAATGGTCGCTACAACCAAGGTCGTAATAAATGAAATGTGCTGTATTTTCAAAAATTTCAAAATTTAATTAATTGGTAATGAGATTTAATAAAACGAAAAATTACTTATCAAACCCGCATTCATTTAAATTGTTAGCTTTTCTAAATTATATAATCTGAATTAACGCGTAGATATGAAGGATATAGAAACTTATTCTAATAGACATTCGAAACATTAAATATAAATTTTAAAACATTACGTACATAAAGCAATATCTGCATTTACCTCATGTTGTTCTGCAATATTAGCTACAACGAAATCGTCCAGGAATACAGTATGATATTCAAAACGGTGGTTTTATAAACTGTTAACCAAATAATGAATTCCACCATTGTTCTGCTGCATCGGTGGTCAGCATGGAGTTACCTGTTTTTAAACCTCGTGATAATAGGTGGGATATGGAAAATAACAGGTAGCGAGCTCACAACAAATTACTCTACGCGTGTTGCATTTTCCATTATGTATCTACTATTACAACGGCTGCAGGAAATATCTTCATTCAATTCTCTAGAAAAAAATATTTTTTCCACACTGATGCCATAACATATTACACAGTTACGGATGGAATT
>NW_020438956.1:352520-356568 GCF_000699045.2 Agrilus planipennis
TATTAATTAGGAAATATGTTAAAAATAGACCTGTTTTATGATTTTTAGGTAAAACTACTTGAGAAACTCGAAAAGCATTTGTGTATATGGGTTGTAAATGGGTTGTAATAAGATTACAAAAAGACATAAGGAACATAAAAATAATATTGGTCCTTGGTTCGGTGTTCACTGAAATCTGACAGGTGGCAAAGATTATCTACCCTCGCAGTATCATCAAGAAATCAGACTCCTAGTTAATATCTCTATCCAAAAACCTCAAAGTTAGACAGTTGCTGTAAGCTCTTTGTAAAAACGGGACAAAAAGGAAAGGAAGACTTGTACATTGCAGACGCAATAAACATTACTTATTAATAGAACCAGAGAATTTCAATAAAGCAACAGCAGAATGTAATTCTAAACTTAATAAGAAGTGCCAAAACTTTTGCTGGAAAATTTAAAATTAATTCAGAACAGGATTTTCAGACATCACCGAAAACGAACACTTCCGGTAAAAATTGATAACTGTGATAAGTATGTTTTACAGAATAGAATTTTTAAGGGTTTAAGATAAAATTACATACTTTTTACGATATAAACTCAAAACGTTTGAATTCAATACCAAACATTCGCACAAACCTGTTAAACAATAAGAATATTATACAAGTGAAAATACTGAAAAATTGATTCCACTATATCCATATGATCACATGCCGAAGTTCTAAGTTCTTCTTATGCAGCTAGAGGTATTATTTGATATATGGTCTTCTATGCAAGGCATCATGAAGTTAGCTGCTAAGTATAAAATAGCATTTGGGGAAGCTTTTCGTGTTCGTCAGCTATTTACAGCGACCTTTTCGGTGGCTTCGAAAGAAAAAAAACTTTACTTAAAATAGTTAAAAATTCAAACATGTCCATCATTAAAGAGGAGCACCTAATCGTACCTCTTTCTAGGTTTTCTCTACATAAATATCTATGTTAATCTTTCCGAACGTCGAGTTATTCAAAAATTCATGAACTAAACTCTGACCCATCTAAAGTGGCGGCTGAAGTAATAAAACTTCAGGAATAAGGACGACGGCCCAAATTTTATTTAGTGACAATGTTAAAGGACAATAACTCTTGATGACTTTATATTTGTAGCTGAAATTCTACAAAAATGTTATACTACCTGTGCATCTCCCACATTTCGATAAAACAGAATAGTGGAATTCGTTTGAATACACCGTTGTGAAAGTTTTCAAACTATTTTGAGCTTTGTATGTACAGATACATAACAGAATATAAAACGGGTTTCGTTTGAATGGTGCCATAAAGTTGTAATTGCACTTAGGCATGGCAAAGGCGGTCTATTGTTGGCAGTTTTATTGCATGGGCCGCCACTTTAGACGGCTTGGAGTTTAGGCGTTTTATACTTAATTGCTAAAATATAGTGCAGCTGAGTCTGCACATGAATCATTTTCTTTAAAGCTCATATATATTTTATAAATAAATTAGACTTACATAATAGCGGTATAGTTAAACATTTTGCTGATAACATTAGTGCAAAAGTCTAGGATTCCACTTCCATTCAGGGTTTTCCACCTCGAGGGCATATGTATCACTTTTTATTAATTTCTAAACTTTTCGCACAGTGTATAATATCGTATTATTGCACAATAATACAATTGCAATAATTGCTATTGTCACTTCAATTTAAATTTAAAAAAAAGTTTCAGCCCAATTGAAAATTAAGTGGCAGATTATAGTTCACATCTCGTATGTAAACATAGGGGCAGATCAGGTTTATTAACATAAATATTAAATAAACAAAAACTAATACACCGTCCGTCACGTATGTTTATAATTGTTGTTGTTGTTGTTAATATTATCTAATTTAATTTATTTAAATAAAATACTTTTTTCACGGCTACATTTTCGACGCTCTGGGTCGCGACGTTTAGGCGCGCGCGTCGTTAAAACGAACCGGACGACACCCTGACGACGAAGCGTCGCAAGCGAAACTGACTAGCGTCGAGGTCGTCGACGTGATCTTCTGTTCGGTATCCTAGAGCATCGCGACGCCCGCCGCCTCGAACGTCCAATTAATACCCTCTCGCAGCTGATACTTCTCACTTTGGACGCCACTTAGAAATGCACTTGCCAAAAGCTTTCCTCGACTTGTAATCTATCTGATACTACCTATCTAGGTGCACTACACTAGTGCACTGTTTATCCTAAAAAGGGGTTTTAATTTGTCATCTACAGGGTGACTGATCTAAACCGTTCATTAGAAGTTTGTTAGGAAATGAAAGAAGAATGGATTTGAATTTGAAAGTTAGTATACTTAATTATAATAGCATAAATTAAAATTTTTTATCTCACTAGTTCGAAAGGAGAAATATTATATCAATACATAAACGTAGTAGGAATATAAAGCAGAGAATAGCGCAGGGTCGTGTTGCCTTTAATAAAAAGAAGTCACTTCTATGCCCGGGAACGGTTAATTTAGAAATTCGAAAAAGGTTGTTAAAGGTGTATGTTTGGAGCGTGGCGTTGTACGGCTGCGAAACATGGACAGTGGACGCCTCGGAAAAGAAAAGGTTAGAAGCGTTCGAAATGTGGTGTTATAGGCGGATGATGAGGATAACGTGGGTAGAAAAGGTTAGTAATGAAGAGGTATTAGAAAGAATAGGAGAACAGAGGACTCTATGGAAGTCAATAATCAATAGGCGAGATAGGTTGGTAAGACACCTTCTCAGGCATGAAGGTCTACTCAGAGACCTATTAGAGGCAGAAACAGGAGTTAAGAGGGGTAGAGGTAGACCTAGATTAGATACTGTTCGCAAATAGTTAAGGATGTGGGCTGTTCTAGTTTTAAGGAAATGCGAAGTTTAGCTCAGGATTGGAAAGAGTGGTGTCCAACCAGTCTCAGGACTGACGACCTTATGATGATGATGATGATGATGATAAACGTTGAAAAACAAAAACGAGAGAATGATAGTTATGCTACTCAAAAAAAAGTAAAAAAGAAACTGTATCGTTTGGAAATTGAGTCTAGCCCAACCGTCAGATTATATATCAGAACCACACGAAAGTAACAACTGGGTCTCTCAGTAACACATTGTTGTTCGTTTATTTTTTATATGATCAACAAAGGACTGTATGGAAGGTCTAGTCAGAGACATATTAGAGACAGAAAAATGAGTGAAGAGGAGTAGGGGTAGACCTAGTAAATAGTTAAGGATATGGATGGGATGTTCTAATTTTAGAGAGAGTGGAGGTGCGTGTCCAACCAGTTTTAGGACTGACTACCTTATAATGATGATGATCAACATTGCCTTATGTATGTCATATTGTTAAACTTAATGCTAGGATCTTCTAATCTAATATAGAATACAGAAATTTTTATTTAAACAAAAAGTTTTAAAACTATGACACTTCCGTACTTCCGTGCCCTAAATGATCTACTATTGACAACAACTTTGTTTGTACTTGAATGTTCTGTTAATAGGAGACAATAAGACAATTAACTACCTATTGGGCTGTGGTTGCAGTTCTGCGAATGTGTATAAGTTATTAAGGTAAATTGTGCAAGGAAACAACAGTCTGCATAGCTCTGTTAGAGACATATCAGAGACTTTGACACCTACTTGGAAACATTGTATGGCCCTTTCCATCAATTGCATTGCCCAATGCATCAACTACACGTCCCAACATAATTGATCAGTGATCACCTACTGGTACATCTTAAATACCACCTATTCTCTGTATCATACAATACACATCGTTAATGAGTTTGTCCTTACGAAAAACTTATGGAAAAGGATACTACCACTACCTACTTTAAATATAGAAATGAAAGAGCAAATTTTCAGGTCGGAGCCCAGAGGAAAACATCATCTCATCACAACTTCACGGAGAAAACTAAATTTTTATGACAACGCAAAAATTACAATTTTTGATTGTAAATGACTAAGTTTGCCGTAGAAATACTAGAATTTATTAGGTAATTTGTAATAATCTCAGTTTTGACATATTTATTTAAAAATTATTTCAAGTTTCTTAATTATTACAATTAAATTTGTAATAT
>NW_020438956.1:357359-359711 GCF_000699045.2 Agrilus planipennis
CCAGGTAAACCTTATTATTGCCTTTCAACCTTCAAATTGCATGTTAAAGCTAAAAAAATATATAAATAGCAACAATAAAAAAATATTCGGACTATGCTTCATTTCTTAGGCTAGGGTGGGTAGTAATCCTCCCTCTGTTTCAGACATTTTATCATGTAAATTGTAATAATCGAAAGTAAATTTGATTCTGCCCGTGATTCTACATATTTTAAGAATTTTGAAACTCTATCATCAAGTAGTTCAGATATTTGTCCTACCATTCAAAAATACATTCATCAATATCGATTAAGAAACGCCCAAGAGACTGAAACACCCTGTAAAAAATAAAAAAATTATCTTATTTCTTTTTTTCTAATTAATTAATAACGTAAAAGGCTTAAACATGAAATTTTTCATTCCTTCATCAATCGTTCTTTTAATTTCATAAAAAGATACTAATTCTAAAAAAAATAATCAAAAAATAAATAATTACTTAGGGACTTGAATAAATAAATAAATAAAATAAATAAAAATATGTAATCAGAACAGCATGCGCCATCTAGTATTGAATGGCCGTTATGTACTAAAACTACTTGTGTTTGTGAGTTGTTTAGTGATCTACATTATCCACAAGAAGAAGTGCCGTGATTTCATTTCCCATGCAATAGCAGCGCTTGCGTAATAGCTTTGTTTAACAGAATGTTAATGATTGCCTAAATTTCACATTTTTTTGAAGTAATTTAAGAGTAATTGCAAATAACTGAACAGGTATGTCGAAAAAGTTATTACATGTATACCTATAAGTGATCATGTTCATAAAGTTTGATAACGTTACTTCAGATACATATTGTAATAGGGTTATGTAAATTTTGTAAATATTACGGTTTTAAACAATGTCAAAAAGTGTTGTAACAGCTGATACATTTTCAGAGAAAAATGGCAGATCAACAACAGTTTTTCTTAAAATGGAACGATTTCCAAAGTAATATGGTATCATCTTTTCGACATTTAAGGGACGAAAAAAGTTTCACAGATGTTACATTGGCGTGTGAGGGGCAGACGTGTAAAGCCCATAAGATGGTTTTTTTTTTTATTTTCTCCATGTTCATTCTTAGGACTGTATAGGTATATATAGAAATGCCTTCGTCTCGGGTGACAAACAGTCCACGGATATGATACACCTAATCCATTTTCACCCCGTAATGCGCGAAATATTATTTTGATGAAATGACATCGGCAGAAACTTGACGATGTGCTTGACCTTTTCCCATTAAGTATATATTAATAGAGTTTAACGAGATCACTCAAATTCACCAGTTTCCTAAACTTAAGCCAATGTTCTAAACCGAAAGAGCCCTTTTACGAAAATTGATTTCTAATTCAGAACCTAGAAAGTCAAACAATTCTTTGATCTCCAATTTAGAAACAATTTTGTTTGTGTAGTTTTTTCATTTGTGCTTTTACTGATACCACTGAGTGACTTAGAGCTTTTATAAAAAATAATAGAACTCGTAATTTTCACAATTTTTTATTTTTACCACGACAATTGTTTCGTTAACACAGTAACTTTTTCAAGGGGAGTGTTAATAATATTTTTAGATTCTTATGTATCAATTCCTAGGTAGCATAAATTTTCTTGGTAAACTTTCTTTGAATATTTTTTTATTCCGTTGAAACAGTCGTAGAGTCTTGTTTTTTTCTTTTAAAAGAACTGTGTTGAATTTCACTTTTGATTATACAGTAGACGACGAAGGGACCATTGTAATTTCGTCGTTATATACGGAAGTCGTTACAGTCAAAAAGAAACAGACACGTTTGTAAAGTTTTCAAAATTTTCCAATTTTGAAACGATTTCCGCCTTTTTTTAACAGTAAATGTGTTTCTAGGAGTCATAGCTATTCAAAAATTTGGTAAACAGAGTCAAAAGTTTGCTAAACAGAGTTGCTACTCAGAATATGACTTTGTACCTGAATCATTTTAACTAACATTTATAAACAACCAGTATGGTTACCCACTCGCTGACCATCTGTGAGGATGTAAACAAAAGATAAGAAAGTTCTTCGTGTCTTTGGCATCCGACTCCGGGCGCTATATCTGCATGGGATTACTAGGGATTTGTTACAAATGATTCATTAAAAACAATAGCTACAACCCAAGTCGGCGTTACATCCGAAGTCGCTATAATCACATGAATTTTGTACTAAAGTATGCTTTAAATTCAAGGGAATTCGCTATAGCAAAATGGTCGCTACAACCAAGGTCGTAATAAATGAAATGTGCTGTATTTTCAAAAATTTCAAAATTTAATTAATTGGTAATGAGATTTAATAAAACGAAAAATTACTTATCAAACCCGCATTCATTTAAATTGTT
>NW_020438956.1:362626-371148 GCF_000699045.2 Agrilus planipennis
AATAAATTTACTAGGTATTTTAGTTGATTTTACAAATTAAATTGTAATAATTAAGAAACTTGAAATAATTTTTAAAAAAACATGTCAAAATTGAGATTATTACAAGTTACCTAATAAATTCTACTATTTCTAATGCAAATTCAGTCATTTGGAATCGATAATTGTAATTTTTACGTTGTCATAAAAGATTTGTTTTCTCCGTGTGATGTATTAAGTAGCATTTTGTTGTGTTTTAATAACTTGGAATTTTTTTTTGTACTTTTTTACTTGTAAGAACAATTTAGTAGAAGATCTGAAGCAGAGGCAGAAATATACTGATAAATCTTGATTTTCTATAGAAACTTGAAACTATCAAATACTTACGTTAGAAGACTGTACATGTTTTTGTTGGCTATTTTAATATTTAGTCGTTAATTGTTCGAAAATTACACTAACAAAAGACAAACACTGGAATGCCATACGCTTTTTTTTTTATTGTATCGGGCTTTCGCGCTAAATACAAACTAATTATCTGAATTAGAAAGAAGTATCATAAGAGAAAATGTATATAAAGGGAAGTCGTAATAGTCATTCTATTAATATATATATAACTACCAGAAGAGGCATAATCAGTCTTAAGGAATTAGTACAGTAGTATTAAAGTAACAATTATCGCATATACACTATTTTTAATACAGTATACTTAATTTTACTAATTCAATGTGTATTATAAGTCGGCAGATTTTACAAAAGCACCAGGAACCCTTAGAATCTAACAGTTAGTGAAAAAAATTAACTCAAGGAAAAACGTTCAATACGTTATGGCCACTTAACATAACTTCATAAACTTCATTATTATTACACATTTAAAGTTGTAAAAGGTAAAGTAAGACAGATACATTCGCAAAATTAATTACTGTATATACACTTAGTAATAATCAGAATGATAATTGGTAAAAGTGAAACATGCTACTTTTTTCTTTATTTCAATAAATGGATATTTTTACAACTAAAAAGTAAAAACTGTGTATATCTAAGAAACCGAATAACTAGACCAAAAATTCACCTTTTCTAATCTCACCTGTAGTTTCAAGGATAGCAAAACTTCATAATTCCAGAGGGTCTAATATTAATAGTTAATCCTCTCAAATGATTTTTAAGAAGGCTGTGCAAATAGAAAAAAATATTGGTTATTCTTTAGTTGCTAAATTAAAAGTCCATAAAAAAGTATACTCGTTTCTTGAAAGGATATCTTTTGTGTTCCGTTTCTATCAAATTAATTAAAATTTGGAACAGTGACAATATTGTTTTAATTGAAGCCATTCAGCCTCCAAGGCTTTCTCTGAATCTTTAGGTCGTCACGTTTGGGAATGATACGGGAGATATGTATATAAAACAAAGTTAAAAATTCCTAATTCAGAATTTTTTTGACATATTTCACTTAAAGAGGAGAGAACACTTAGACGACGACTTCCAATGAAAAGAGCAAGTTCGAATACAGCCTATTAATGTAAAAGAATTACCTTACAAAGATCTAATTAAAAAAAATAATGAGAAANTTTAAAACCAAACATGATATTATTCGGAGATGTGCAATTAAGATTGAATGGAATAAAATTTTGCAGTATCTCTTATCCAAACTGTTTTGAAAAATATCTACTTCCTTTCGTTAATAATTCTCAATAACCCGTGAATTATTTCTAGCCAGGTTTGAATAGCTTTTGTAAATAATAAATGGTGTAAGGACTTCACATACATAAACGTTATTAATCGTTACATAGAGTACGTTGTTTAGCTGACACATGAAAAGCTACCGAAACGCTTTGAGAATTTTCGCAGCAATTCTTTTTAGTCAGTGATTTATATCGTGAACCAAAACATTGCATGTATTTTTATATTATGTAATGACCCACAGTATGTTGGGCAATTACATTACAAATTACATGTAATTGTACAATCCAACCAAAAAATGACATGAAGAACGACTTGTGATAATGCGTGAATAAATATTAGTCTTTAAACTCATACTATAGATGACACCAAAGCTCCAAAATGATTTATATTTATAGTACAGTCCTCATAATCGACTCAAGAAATGTAGTTTATAGAAAATTTATATAAAGGTAAATGAAACACTAGTTTCACTAAAAACGACAGTGAACAGAATTTGTCGAGTTTTAAGAAATTTCGTTTTTAGTGAATCGGATTCAGTAATGATGAGCAAAATTGATGTTGGTCTTGCAGTCAAGGTATTGGTTTTGCGAAAATAAAAGACCAAGAGCGAACAAACAAGACCATATTATTACTTTCGGTGGATTTATAAATTAAACTACAAATTTGAAGCAATTGTAATATATTCTTTTCTTGGAACAAAGTATTTTTATATGCAAAATTTTAACACTAAATATAAAAAAAAGAAATTTTTCACTATTTCGACGAAATGTTGGTGATGGTTCTCGGAGAATTGTTATTGTCAAATCAAATAGGTCATATTTTGCAATAGGTAAATTCACTTCAACTCTTTAATATAGTCATTAGGAAATTCCTGCCAGGTAAACCTTATTATTGCCTTTCAACCTTCAAATTGCATGTTAAAGCTAAAAAAATATATAAATAGCAACAATAAAAAAATATTCGGACTATGCTTCATTTCTTAGGCTAGGGTGGGTAGTAATCCTCCCTCTGTTTCAGACATTTTATCATGTAAATTGTAATAATCGAAAGTAAATTTGATTCTGCCCGTGATTCTACATATTTTAAGAATTTTGAAACTCTATCATCAAGTAGTTCAGATATTTGTCCTACCATTCAAAAATACATTCATCAATATCGATTAAGAAACGCCCAAGAGACTGAAACACCCTGTAAAAAATAAAAAAATTATCTTATTTCTTTTCAGAGACATATTAGAGANATACTAATTCTAAAAAAAATAATCAAAAAATAAATAATTACTTAGGGACTTGAATAAATAAATAAATAAAATAAATAAAAATATGTAATCAGAACAGCATGCGCCATCTAGTATTGAATGGCCGTTATGTACTAAAACTACTTGTGTTTGTGAGTTGTTTAGTGATCTACATTATCCACAAGAAGAAGTGCCGTGATTTCATTTCCCATGCAATAGCAGCGCTTGCGTAATAGCTTTGTTTAACAGAATGTTAATGATTGCCTAAATTTCACATTTTTTTGAAGTAATTTAAGAGTAATTGCAAATAACTGAACAGGTATGTCGAAAAAGTTATTACATGTATACCTATAAGTGATCATGTTCATAAAGTTTGATAACGTTACTTCAGATACATATTGTAATAGGGTTATGTAAATTTTGTAAATATTACGGTTTTAAACAATGTCAAAAAGTGTTGTAACAGCTGATACATTTTCAGAGAAAAATGGCAGATCAACAACAGTTTTTCTTAAAATGGAACGATTTCCAAAGTAATATGGTATCATCTTTTCGGCATTTAAGGGACGAAAAAAGTTTCACAGATGTTACATTGGCGTGTGAGGGGCAGACGTGTAAAGCCCATAAGATGGTGTTATCTGCATGTAGCCCTTACTTTAAGAGTTTATTAGAGGTAAGATTTGCCTTTGATTGGCATTGTACCTAATACTTTCAAAGAGTCTACTCATTAGCAAATTGAAATGGTGTATCAATATTTTGACAATACCTTTTTCTGTACGAGATGATTCTCTTATTTTTTTAAATCATTAAATTGCTATAATATCTTATTTATTACATTACATTGTTTACACTATATTGTTCATTACAAATTGAAATTGATAATGAGTTGCTTGAATTTAATGATTCTAGAAGTACCTGTTGCAATTTTTTTATTAATTATTTCATTCCTTTTTAGGAAAATCCTTCAAAGCATCCCATTATAATATTAAAGGACGTAGCTTACAGTCATTTGCAGGCAATTTTAGAGTTTATGTATGCAGGTGAAGTGAATGTTAGTCAAGAACAGTTACCAGCATTTCTCAAAACAGCCGACAGATTAAAAGTTAAAGGACTAGCTGAAGCACCACAAGCCATCAAAAGAGAATAATTGATAGATAATTAATTTATTTTTTAAAAGTACAGATCCCACATTTTGCCTTTTCCATAATTATATTTTATTTTCATTGTTTCTTTCAGGAGAATTTTTCATGTTTGTTTTTTAGATTTTTATTATTAGTTTTTTCATTCTAAAAGGAAATTATGGTGCAATTTATCTTGCATTTATAGGCTTAAAACAAGTATAAGTGAGTGACAACGAAAAGTGTTCATATATTTGGATCTGTTTCTTTTTTCTTTTGTTTCTTTAATTTCACTATTCACAATACATTGCTGGTATCTGCTTCTGTATACTACAGTTACTGTTTAGAAATACTTTACTGGTTACTCAATTTTATAAACACTTCTACTATTACTGCTACTACTAATAGTAACTGGATAATAGATGACAAAATAACATTTAATGGCTGTGACAATGCATTTTTTACAGGAAGGTTCCTTTTAACCATTTATTGTATAGGGTGACTTTTACTAACTTTAGCTAATGAAATATATTGAGTAGATCTCATTATTTGGGATAAAATTTAAGATAAGAGTTGTGTATTTTCTCATAAATACCGACCTAAAAATTAACAGCATATCAACTTTAAAAGTGTTATGTTTCCTGATTATTTGAAGAGCCCAGGGTTGATTTATGTTATGAAATCATTTGATTGAATGAGATTTAGCTCTAAAGAAATTAATAGGGTTTAAGAGACAAAAATAAATAAAACAAATAATCGTAGGTCTGATACTCAAGGAAACATTAGATTTTAAAGTTGATTTGTTGTCAATTTAATCATAACTTTTGTCAAAAGCTTTCTTTTAAATAGTGAAATCTAATCAAGATAGTTCACTGTCTCATGGTAGAAAATTCACCCTATATACGATTAACAGAATCACATTCAGCTTGTAAATAGTGCAACAAAGTTTAATTTACGCACCCAACATAACAATAGATTTTGTTAACATCACTTTTTAAATATATTTTATAGGTATTTTAGGAAAGAGAAAATTTTTAAAAAATTCTTCATTCAGTTCTTGTTAAATACTCAAACTTGCGAGCCTTAAAGCAACGTCTAGATAATTGATATTTTACAATTAATGAAGAACCCATGTATTAATTTTTTGTTTAACATTTAAAAACTATGCATGCATTACTAAATATATCATCAAAATATATTTTTTAACTTGTAAATATTATATAGGTATGTGAGACTTTTAAAAGGAACAGAACTGTTTTAGCTTAATTTTTCATAATTGTGAAGCAGATACCAGTATAAAGTGTAAAAAATTAAGTTTATGACATTTGTGTAAAAAGAGTCTTCTTTTAATTCAAACTATGTAATATTTTGGTTTGTATGGAATTGCATGTCCTTGGATAATATTCTTTCGTTACATTTCAATAGCAGTTGTTGAATTGCAGATAATTTATACATTTTTTTACATATTAAGATTTATAGATGAATTGTAGTAGATGCATTTTACGATTTGTTTTCTAATTTCATATGTTTAATGTTTCAGTTTAATTGATTATAATTAATACCTTGTTGTTACCATTCTCTAATGGAAATATATAGAGAAAAATAATGAAATAAAAGAGAATTACATATTAGGATACATTGTTGCTGGTGTAACGATGTTTCCGTTAATTTTTGAAATTCCGAGGTCGGCATTTTCCACGTCTTACAAACAGACCACACCATTTTGTAATTACTTTTAATGAATCAAGTATAAGATATTTATAGTAAATAAAGGTTACTTTTAATTTTGATTTTTTTTAACCAATTTTTCCTAAAATTTTCGTTCTATACCTCCCCTTGGACTTGTAGGATCGTGCTTTCATTTTTGTGGACTTCCACTTACTAGGTGGAAGTCCAGGAGTCCTGGTAGGAAGATTTTTAAACTTTTATACTATAAAAAACTTAAAAAGCAAAAAGTGAATACTGAAAAAAACAACAGTTTGAAAAGTATTCATATGAAAGTAATAAAAAAATAGGTTTTTAAAGTTAGCTAAAAATAACCAATCAAAATTCGCATAAATATACAACTAAATCAAAAAGAAACGCGCCTTAATTGTCAGGAAACATAATCGTTTAGTTGCCCTTTTTAAAATGTGCGCCAAAACAAAATAATATACGTTACAGAGTGGTTTGAATTCAAACTAATCGAATTACATATTATGAGCTTCTGAAAGAATAATGCTTTTGCTTTTGACCGATAGATGGTTGCAGATATTCCAAAATAAGAAAAATTGAAGACGGGCGATTTAGAAGTACAGTAAGAAATAGGCTATTTTGTCATACATCCCAGCTTTAGAGTTTAGTTCTCTTTTTTGCCTTCTACATTTTTACTTTTTGATCGCCAATATATCTGTCCAAAATTTCATATAAGCCGTTCAAATGATACGTAATGTGTTTTTTGAATAGTTTTGAGGCTTCTTTTCTTCCTTGTGACGCTGCATAACGTTTTGCTTTACCTCCTCCCTCGTCCTAATGTTACTTAATATCCTAATTAGACGAGCAAGACACCTCCTTATTTTTAAGGTTGGTGATCAATCTTGTTCTAGGAGCTAATTTCGCTTAATTGTTATAGTTTCAGATGCACCGAGTTTGAAGGCATGTATTTTTTATTAATAATTGGGAGAATTTTAAATAAAACGATAATTGAAGCAAAAAACATCAAAATTGTCATTTAAGTTGAATGTACACACATGCAATATACGCGAAAAAATAATAATTTTAAATTTAAAATACACATTATTTTTCTGTTTTTATTTTGAACTAAGATCTACTTTGCACTTTGACTCTTTTTTTTAATTGTTCCACCATTTCTCAATTAAAAATACATACATATTAGGATTTAGCGTACCAAAAACCTTAAGAATCATTTAAGATTAGCGCCTAGAACAAGTCGGTCACCAACTTGCTAAATAACACACTTTTTGGGGGCGTCCCGTTAGCCTAAATTTCTATTTTGTTACTAATAAATGTTAATTATGGCATGCAAAATACCGGAAAACCTAATTAGCATTTGTTGTTGTTTCCATCACATTTACAGTAACAAAAACATGTTACGTAGCACGTTGCTTAACCCCCTCTTCTTTACATTTTATGAAACCCCTCTCCCCCAGCTGCGTTTCGTAATACTTGAACGACCCCTTAGTGATTGCGGCAAAAATCTAAAGGGATTACTGAGATCTGCCCCCGATCTAGTATTTTCCTGAACCAGCGCAGAAACTTGACATTTGCTCTACCCCCCTCCTGCATTTGAGATTAATGATTCGAACATTTTTAATTTTCGAGACTGGCAATTTTTGTGATCCATTTTACTGTAGATCTATGTAGACATATTTACAAACACGTGGTCACTGTAGGCGAAATTCTTTGTTCTGGTTCTTCCTATTTCTGTTAAAATATTTTATCTTGGGGAAACAGCTGGAGTTGGTGATGTCGCTGTGCTATGGACCACTGTTCCATTGAGTTGCTGCTTTATTCACCCCTAGATGATTGAGATTAAATAAGACTTTTCAAGGAAGGATTATGACTGAAAGGTTTGGGCTGAGATCGTCTATAAAACGAACCAGTGATGCTTTCTTTGATTTGATTCGTAAAAGTGTTGAAATAAAACTCTGATTTAATTCAAAATTTTATTTTTTTGATTAACTTACGTATCTAAATTTTGTTACACTTAAACTTTGTTGATTGTCGAAAGGAAATCCACAAAATACATTATGAGTATTTTGATAATAGTTTATTGGTAATGAGACACAGTAATATAAAGACGTGTGCAGGATATTTGACTTTACGGATATGTATATGGATTTATTATACATAAGTATAGGCATTTCTGAACAATATTTTGAACAGTTAAGATCGCCTGTTTGTTGTAATGTATTGAACGAATGTTAACAAAACTTGAAACAGATGATAACATTTCATCAATACATCAACCGAAATAAGGAAAATCAAGAAGTGGATTAATAAGAATCCTTTTTTTTTTTTCGTTACATTGAAATTACAAGAAATCTTTTTATTCACATACTTACAGGACTTATGAATACTTGCCATCAGGTATATAAAACTTTCATTGTTAGTTAATACGTTAGCCCGTTATTTGACAGATTTTAAATAATAATCTGTTAAATATAAGTATATACAATATTGATCCTTTTTGAAATTTTACGTCTTCAATCGATTTTTTCAATCGAAATTACACGAAACACTATTATGTCTCTGCTTCTTGATGAGAACGTGATGAATTATTGATTGATTTTGCCAATTTTTTCATGGAAAAGGTCGTAATTTCGTTTTGATCTACACGGAGAAAATGAAAAAGAAATATTTACTTAAATATTAGAGCGATATTTACAATTTATCCCACTAGCCCGTTGCTTCGTAAGCGAAAATAATAAAAATTACAATTTGGACCTGAATTTGTAAAAATAAAATCCCAGCAGAAATAAATTTACTAGGTATTTTAGTTGATATTACAAATT
>NW_020438956.1:374660-380173 GCF_000699045.2 Agrilus planipennis
CTCCTCGATCAGTTTTTTGCCAGCAAAGACCAAAAATTTTATGAGCGTGGAATTATGCTACTACCAGAAAGATGGCAAAAGGTGTTGGACCAGAACGGTCAATAAATAATTTAATAAAGTATTTGTTTATTATACGAAAACTGCCTTTCATTTCCACAAAAAAAAACGAAATGACTTTCCGAACGACCCTATAAATAAGTAAAATATTTCGAAGAGAATAAACTACAAGACCTATTACGTATGTTATGTATGGTAAAGTCGGCGATGACCATACGTATTTGATAATTTTGACTTTTTTTATGTGGTCATCAGAAACAGCACATTTAAAAGCAACATTCAGTCAAAGACACAGAAGGTGATGTTTATCTTTTATCATGATCTTTGCGAAAGCTTTCAACGGCTGTGGTCGTTTTTTGTTACGATACATTGTGAAATGGTTAAATGGTTATAAGTAAACAGATAACGTCATAGAGCTCGGATGGAGATAAAAAAAATTTGATGGATAACAGAAGAGAATGTAATAAAGATGTTTCTGAAACAAAATCTGCATGGTTTTGTTTGTATTATATAAATGTACCTAATGTACCTTTCATTTGGACAACTAATCGAATTTTTGTTGAATATTTTAAAAAGGTATGATATAATGAAATTGTAACATCCCCATAATTAAACCCATTAAATATTTTTTTTTTGAAACTAAGCAATTAGGTATTTCATCAAATAGCTTTTATAGTTTGCTGTTTATATAATTTACCTGATTGATGATTTATTTTAACAAAATGTACAATCCGATAACTCACGGATTTATACATATTGTTGATATATCGAGTACCTAAACTGTACAATTGTTAGGGTGATTACTCCTGTTTTCCGTCTAGCTCCTGTATTTGTCCATTTGACGATCTCCTTTGAAACAAATGCATATAAAATATAATATTAAAGAAATAATCGAACATGCTTGAATTTGTTGAAAGCCTAATATTTAAGCAATATAAAAATCAATATAATAGATTAGGTACTAGACAAATTGTATAAAGAACTCATTATGAGCTTTCGTGTGGTTTATCAACAAATCGCAAAAAAAATACAGCCTTTCATTTAATATCATGTTTAGGATTTAATAATTATACTTGTCATAATTAAGCTACAAGCGTGAAAAATTAGCGATTGATGCAGATTTGTTTCAACAAAATATTTCCCCTCCGGTATTATAAACTTTAAATATTTTAACATAAAAGCGTAATAACTAAAAAATTGTAAAAATATCTGCAATTCTATATAGCTTGAAATCGAATTGGCCATTAGATGATGTTTAATTGTATCCATTGCTTTATAATCGGACATTCCTTAAATTTTTATTCATCTATCATGAAATAAGAATAAGAAAGTAAATTAAAAACGTGTGTATGTGTATACATATTGAATCGCTAAATAGCTTATATTACAAAATGAGCCAAATTTTAAGGCAAATAACATCATGGAAAGATAGTAAATATGGGTTTGTATCGTGTACTACAGGGTGGTTACTTTTTGGTCAGTTTTCTGAGTTTCTCATAGAAAGAATTAAACAGAATGAAAGTTTGTCTACAAGTTAGGAGATGCAAAATTCAGATATGTATGATGATTTTAGATAATACATGATTTTATACAGTAGTAGGAAAAGCGTTACATATTCCTTACAACTAAAAATAGGTAATGTTATCGGCAATTTATTAACATAGAAATAAATGATGTCATCTCATTTTTTAAATAGGCATAATCTACACATATGCATATAACGGATGACTGATTTTTAATAACAAAAACACGTTTTATTTGCAATATATATTTATTGCTTCCACAATGATTTACTCAGTATATAGTGGCTTCTTCAGATATACACTACGTGCAGAAGCAATAAAGATATGTTGTTACTAAAACCTGAACTTTTATCATCTGATTACCATTTCAGTTTTCTGAGTTTGTGAAAAACTATCAGATCCATTTTCTATTCAATGTCAGGTTGATGGACATGAGACCACAGACTGCCGAAGTTTTATTGATTTTAGGATCTAATTTTTTCTGTTAAAAACAAATACTATGTTTATTACTTTTACTGTGTCGAAACAATTATTAAGGTTTGTCAATAAATTTGTGAAAAAGTAACGAAGTTAGAAAATTGAAACAGTGGTAAAAAAAATCATTCCAAACAACTTCTCGTGTAGCCCGTGCACCTTAGAAAGTTTAAATTTGTATAATAGATATTATAAGGCTTTAAAACTTCAAGATGCTGCTGAGCGAAAATCAAATTCTTTGAAATGTCTAACAGGCAATCTACCAATTTACATATATATGTATGTAGCAAACTTTTCGAGATGAATTAGGACAGACACTATCTAAACATGGACTGTTTATGGATACAGTATATTTGCAAAAATAGATTATTTTTATTATCCAGAGGATGTAGTTGGCACCTTACATGTATATTAATTTTTCACATTATAATTGTATTACACTAATCTAAAAGTAGCAAGATTCAAGGCTCGCGACATTTTTTATCGCAAACCAATCCTTGTAAATTAGAATACATCATCAGTTATTAACAAATGTTAATTGTGTCCCATCTTCTATAATAAATCTGCCTCCACTAAAATTCCTTATTACACACTGAGATACTTACATACATACACCCAGTATTCCTTTTGGTACTTAACGTAAGTTTATATTTAGGCCAGTACTACTCTTTGAAATAGAAAGTGTACAAAATTTACGAAATTATAAATAAGTACGTACGTCTACTGTATAGCCCTAGACCGTAATTCGTTATTAGGCTTTACTAAATCGAATTAGATTACACATTATACGCAAAGATTGTTATAACCAAAGCCACCGAAAGTGATTCCTGTCAGTAGCTCAGTCATTTTAGGATTGCTAAAAGAAGAAACTTGAACTATTATCTGATTTACGACAAAAAAACGCAATTACACCTTCAACAAGGCAGTTATTGACCGCACAGTGCCCTATAAGGTAGCGATAAGCAAAGGCAATTTGTTTAGGTACATTTACTTCCCTAAAATTTTGATTAAGTAATTTCATTCTATTTCGTAGAACAGAATTTTGCCATAATCTTGCTAATAAGTTTTGCTTTTAGTCTTGATCACATGATGGTCGTGTAAGCATAGAAAAGCCTTGATCATCTTCGTTTTACTAAATGCGGAAGATCAAGACAAAACTACATGATCAAGACTAATTTCACTTATCAGTATATGTATAAACAGTAATAAGTATGCGGAAATAGGAACATGACTTTAAGAGCTGTTTGAAATACTATATATTGTATTTTAAGAAAATTTCTTTTCTGTTGACGTAAAAGTTTTTAAAGTGACGTGTTTAACTAGGATAGGTATACTTCGTATAGTTTCTGTAGTGATGTGACCTTTAGTTTGACCGGCGCAAAGTAGAAAAGAACAGCACTAGGCCGGACAAGAAAGGAGACAACTCTTGACTAAACTCTTAACCGGTGAGGAGCGTATAATTCATACAGTACTGCACGGAAAAATTGACCATTTTATTCACTACAATTGCATTACTTAAATGTGCTGTTATTGGTACCAATTACTACTAAAAATATGAACGAGATGTTTATTTATATTTGAAGACATACTAACGGCTTCAACGCTTGTTTTCGACTTGCACTACTATTCATAATTGAACAAAACTTTTGGCGGTACTGCATGAAAAGGTATGTGTAATGAACAAGAGTCGAGAGTATAATGAGCTTTTTTCTCCGTACTTACGATTTTGCCAACGCGCATTCAAGACATAGGAAGGGGCAAATCGCTAGAGAAAGTAAATAAAGTATACTTCAATCCCTTTCTTGATTAATTAAGTGAATGCTGATGCAAAATGTAGGTACATTATGTAATTTTATGAAATCCAAATCTACTTCGGAATTGGTGAAAATAGCGAAATTGTAAGCAAATATATATAGCAAATGATTTTTATTTTCAGTTAGTTTTAGGTAATCACAAACGGCAACCATTACCATCACAGATAACAAATAAATGACTGTCGAAGGTTCTAGTGATTATCACTTCCATTATTTACGTCACTGTAAGTAAGAAAGTTTTATACGTAGCTAAAATTGATTAAGTAATGTTAGTATTAACTAGAGTGTCATTTATCAAGATAATATTTTCGTACAGGAAGGCACAACTGGGTGAAATATAGGGGAAAACATATGGATTTTTCTCCTGGCTTAAATTTCGTGACGAATATTTTATCAAAATTAAAGTCTTTTGGACATGAAAGATTATAATAATTAAAACACCTGAGGTATTAAAATAATAAATTAAATTATTGAAAGGGTCTATTCATTTAATTTTTTAGGCTTAATATATAATTTATTGGCATTTTATCCAAACGGTGTATCAGGTTTGATAAATGTCGGATGATGAAGAGGATATACACATTTTAGGGATGAAGGGATATTAGAAAGAGCAGGAGGACATAGAACGCTATGGGAGTCAATGGAGGACTAGTTAAACATATTAAAAGTAGAAACAGGAGTTAAGAGGCTACCGTTCACAAATAGTTAGGGATGGGAGTGTTTTAGTTTTAGGATAATGCGAAGATTGGTGCGTGTCTAGCTAGACTAATAACCCCATGATGATGATGATATAAAAAGATGTTTATTAAAGACGGCTGACTATCATTGACAAATATAGCTAACATTTTGTTATCCAATCTATACAAATATGACTTCATTGTTGATAGCTGATAAAATAACTATTGCAAGATAGGACGTGCTACGCGCATGCGCCTAATAGAACAGTGTAATGTTATATGAATAACTAATTTCTCAGTAGTTTTCTACTGAGGTTAGTAGGTATTTTCTTATTTTACAGGAAGGAACTGCTAATTAATCAATAAACCGAGTTAGATACTGAGAATATCGGTACGCATTTTGCTGATTTATTTCAAGAAATAAATTGTATTTGAGACAAAAGTGACTACCATGCTCATCATCGTAAGACTGGCTGGACACGTACCTCTACTCTTTTCTATCCTGAGCTAATCTTCGCATTTCCCTAAAGCTATATCAACCCATATCCTTAACTACGAGGGTGGATTGATAAGTTTCCGGCCTGACCAAGAAAAACAAGGTTTTCAAAAAGACTGGTTGGACACGTACCTCCACACTTTATTATCCTGAGCTAATCTTCGCATTTCCCTAAAACTAGAACAACCCACATCCTTAACTATTTGCGAACAGTAATCTAATCTAGGTCTACCTCTACCCCCTCCTAACTCCCGTTTCTGCCTCTAATATGTCTCTGATTGGACCTTCATGCCTTCATATCTTCTCATTCACTGTGAAATCTAAATTCTAAATTTTTCAGTAAGACTTACTATTATCGAACTCATAACATTAAAATAACGGCTTCACATAGAAATTAATATGTACACAGTTAGTCAAACACCAGCCATAGCAAGGCTATTTTTGCTGGAAGTAACGATCCATTGTGATTACT
>NW_020438956.1:380852-389399 GCF_000699045.2 Agrilus planipennis
CGTGCTGTCAAACCTACACTAGCAAGGAGATCGGGCTGAAACTATAGCTACAAGCTATCCAAGGATGGTACTATAGAATGTCACCTCAAGGTAGGCCTAGTGGCGTCATCTCTTGGTTAGGCCGGAAACTTATCAATCCACCCTCGTATTTGCGAACAGTAATCTAATCTAGGTCTACTTCTACCCCTCCTAACTCCTATTTCTGCCTCTAATATATCTCTAACTAGACCTTCATGCCTGAGAAGGTGTCCTACCAGCTTTCTTATTGACTTCCATGGAGTCCTCTGTTCTCCTACTCTTTCTAATACCACTTCATTTCTAACTACCGTGCTAAAAGAACTTTTTTGACTACACTCTAATGACTTTTTTTTGTATAAAAATTTTGGCTCTGCTCATTTTAATAACCTCAGGACGATGATGAGCCTCCTCTTTATTCTTTAAAATCAAGCGAATTACTATGAAAGGACATGCTTTATTTTCAACCTGTATACCAGAGTATTGTGGTTTGGAATATGTAGTACTCATGTGATTCAAGTAATATTATAGATAATATTTGGCTTTATACGAATAAATTTAGTGATACTATTAACTCGTACATACGTGTGTTCATATTATACTTCATTTACTTTCTGTAGCGATGTGCCCCTTCCAATGTCTTGGATGCGCGCTGGCAAAATCGTAGGTAGGGAGAAAAAAGCTCATTATACTCTCGACTCTTGTTTATTAAACATACTTTTTCATACAGTACTTGCCAAAAGTTTTGTTCAATTATGAATAGTAGTGCGAGTCGAAAACAAGCGTTAAAGCCGTTAGTATGTTTTCCAATATAAGTAAACATCTTGTTCATATTTTCAGTAGTAAATGGTACCAATAACAGCACATTTGAGCAATGCAATTGTAGCGGATAAAATGGTCAATTTTTCCTTGCAGTACTGTACGGATTATACGATTCTCACCGGTTAAGAGTTTTGCCGAGAGCTGTCTCTTTCCTTTTCTGGCCTAGTGCTGTTCTTTTCTACTTTGCGCCGGTCAAACTGAAGGTCACATGGCTACAGAAAGTAAACGAAGTATAGTGATTCACTTTGCTCTTCACTCCATGCAAATGTCAATCGACTTTCGCCTAAAATAACCAAGCTACGTCTTACTATGACACTTTATTTTGTTTTTCTTCAATAATTAAAACTTTTACAAACTTCGTAATAAAATCCATTAAATGAGGACAGCTACAATTCTGTTGACTTCGTGAAAATCCTTACTGCAAGATAAAAGCTTTTTAGGTGTGACAAAATATTTATTGTTTGTTTTTACTGATTGCCAGAACCAGCTGGATTAGCTTAAATATTCAAATGGGGGTATCATTCACTTTCTGTTAATCAGTGAGAAAGTGTAGTCTACTTTTTTATGCTCAAAAGCTACAAATCGTGAATTTTAATTAAAGTACTTGATAATATAAAAGCTAAAGTTTTCCACCTGGGACTGTTTCGACTTTTGTATGAAAGTGCCTTCGTGAAATCATAACTTTATGCGTTTCATAAAGTGCTGTAGTTGAACACATACAATTGTAGGGTGAAATTAATGATCAGATGAAACAAAAATTATTGCACATCCCTGTTGGCTCATATTATGTGTGGTGTACTTGTTCTTAATGATAGAAAATAAGTAGATTAATTCAACACTACTGTTAGGATTGCTCGATTATTTACTTTAAATTGGAGCAACTATACAGTAGGATTAAAAAATAAACTGAACTGTAGTCGCCTCAGTTTAATTTTACCGGTTTTAGATAAAGTTAAAATTGTAAATCTTTTACTGCATGATTTATTACTAGGACAATAAATCTACTAACCACAAAAAGGAGAAAGATACCCTTATCCTTCTCGGCTAGTCGCAGGTAACGAACACTGCCGGTTATTTTTTATAAAATCTGTGGATCTTTTTCTCTGTTTAAACAGTTTGTAGAGTTAGTCTTTCTTTTATTATTATACTACCGATTGTTTCATGAGACTTGAATTAATTACAGTGTGTTGACAAGTTTTATTTAATATGATTTTAAAAAAGTGATCAAAACTAATTACAATGTACATAATCCAATTAAAAGATTAATAAAAGAAAGTACAGAAGTTTTTATTGGGGTAATTTAAGCTAAATGTGTTTATACCTTGTTTACTTTTGTCGCTTTTTGCTTGTCTTGACAATTGTTTACATTAAATTAACATATTATGTATATATAATAATATACTTAATTTTATGACATCAATAAACAATAAAATTTCGTCGATAAAGTGCGTATTCCTGAAGAAAACATGGATATTCCCTAGAGGAAAATTTATCGAGAGAAATTCTATTTAAATGTGACCCCTTATAATAGAAACTAATGACAATTCAATATATTCTGAAGAAGATGAGTTACACTTTCTATATTTTTATATGTATATTGATAATTAACATTCAAAATATTCATTTATTATACTCTAATTTTTGACTTTTGCATTATGTACATTGTAATTATACTATCTAAATAGACACTGAAAAAGAGTAGTTTTGTCCACTTTTATAAAAGACTTATTAGATATGTGAGTAAAACTTGTCAACGCCAGCGTAATTTACTCAAGATTTATGAACTAATTACTACTAAAAGAGAGACACTGTACAAACTGTTTAAATAGAGACAGATGCTCAAATTTAATAAAGTACCAGGAGTGTACCTGCGACAAGCCGAGAAAGATAAGGGTATCTCTCTCTTCCTTGTAATAGGTATAAATAATAAAGGAAAGGATTTACTCTTACAAAACTAAACTGAAGCGACTAAAGTACTCTACACAAAGTAAGTATTGTTTTAAAGTCCAATTCAGCATTAAATACTCGAAATGGATGGTTAACACATTTTATTTATTTTTTTATTGACTAGTACGAACCTACCGATTGTCATTTTGTGCTGCATGTTTTCATGCATTTGTATATCGTGTAATTGAGCAAGCCGATAATTACCATGAAATGGAAACTAAATGTTACTCCAAGCGAAGCCCTATGTTTTTCTTTAGGCTCCATCTAAATTAAATCTGTAATTTTTACGTGATGAATGCACAAATCAACAAGCAAGAAATAATCTTCTGTAATGAATAGATCTATCACATATCATTTATTCTCTCAATTAGTTTTTGAAATTGTTTTTAAAAACCTGCAACTTTTGCTACTCTGTTAAATTTATATGTAGATGCCTTGTCTCAGATAATTCATTATAAATAATTTTTTAAATACTGAATATTATTCGAATTTTGCTCCCTTTCTGTATCGAATTCCCTATTAAAAAATGTCTGTCTGTTTTAATGAATTCGGTGCGCAGCGAGTTCTGTTCTTCACCAATATCGATTAAGCTTTGTTGTTGAATATTTTAAAAAGGTATGATATAATGAAATTGTAACATCCCCATAATTAAACCCATTAAATATTTTTTTTTTGAAACTAAGCAATTAGGTATTTCATCAAATAGCTTTTATAGTTTGCTGTTTATATAATTTACCTGATTGATGATTTATTTTAACAAAATGTACAATCCGATAACTCACGGATTTATACATATTGTTGATATATCGAGTACCTAAACTGTACAATTGTTAGGGTGATTACTCCTGTTTTCCGTCTAGCTCCTGTATTTGTCCATTTGACGATCTCCTTTGAAACAAATGCATATAAAATATAATATTAAAGAAATAATCGAACATGCTTGAATTTGTTGAAAGCCTAATATTTAAGCAATATAAAAATCAATATAATAGATTAGGTACTAGACAAATTGTATAAAGAACTCATTATGAGCTTTCGTGTGGTTTATCAACAAATCGCAAAAAAAATACAGCCTTTCATTTAATATCATGTTTAGGATTTAATAATTATACTTGTCATAATTAAGCTACAAGCGTGAAAAATTAGCGATTGATGCAGATTTGTTTCAACAAAATATTTCCCCTCCGGTATTATAAACTTTAAATATTTTAACATAAAAGCGTAATAACTAAAAAATTGTAAAAATATCTGCAATTCTATATAGCTTGAAATCGAATTGGCCATTAGATGATGTTTAATTGTATCCATTGCTTTATAATCGGACATTCCTTAAATTTTTATTCATCTATCATGAAATAAGAATAAGAAAGTAAATTAAAAACGTGTGTATGTGTATACATATTGAATCGCTAAATAGCTTATATTACAAAATGAGCCAAATTTTAAGGCAAATAACATCATGGAAAGATAGTAAATATGGGTTTGTATCGTGTACTACAGGGTGGTTACTTTTTGGTCAGTTTTCTGAGTTTCTCATAGAAAGAATTAAACAGAATGAAAGTTTGTCTACAAGTTAGGAGATGCAAAATTCAGATATGTATGATGATTTTAGATAATACATGATTTTATACAGTAGTAGGAAAAGCGTTACATATTCCTTACAACTAAAAATAGGTAATGTTATCGGCAATTTATTAACATAGAAATAAATGATGTCATCTCATTTTTTAAATAGGCATAATCTACACATATGCATATAACGGATGACTGATTTTTAATAACAAAAACACGTTTTATTTGCAATATATATTTATTGCTTCCACAATGATTTACTCAGTATATAGTGGCTTCTTCAGATATACACTACGTGCAGAAGCAATAAAGATATGTTGTTACTAAAACCTGAACTTTTATCANCTAATATTGAAGATATTTCTACTATAAATTCCAATAGAATCATACATTAAAATAATTTTCTATAAAGAGTTTAAGTTTAACCAATAGTTTAGTACTTGAACTGGAAATTGTAATCGATTAGGTACAAAATAGTTATGTGTCTAAATCGGTTTTGAAAATCATAGGTACAAGTAAAATTGTGTTAGGTATATATTATTTCCAATATCCACGGAAAAATTCACCCAGGGCCGGTTTTATAAAAACTGGACACATTTATTCATTAAGCCCTACGGCTAGATCCTTACGGAAAATGACCATCTGTCAAACTGTTTGAAACATTACTAACTTTTCTTAAAGATTGAAAACTTACTGATTTTTACATAATGTTTCGCAGAATATTGTTAAAAATTAATAATCAACACTGTTACACACTTCGCATCGGCTGTAATTTCTGCCTATTTCAATACTTTTTGTAAGCAGGCAAACTAATTGTAGGAACTAAACATCCCTCAAATACAATTAAATTAAGCTGTCTAATTATTGTGCTTGCGCTCATACCTACAGTATTTCTGGTCCAAACCCATGACATCCGTAGTATGCAATACATATAGGTATAATACATCAACATATGCATATATACTTGAATGTATTTGATACGTATAATAGGTATAATCCTACCTTCGAAATCCTCCCGAATGAATATAATTTTAAGGGACCACATCTCAAAAAGATGGTTTTTACAACATAGGCCCCATTGACATATCGACAACTACCAGAACACACAGTTTCAAAGAGTTTGACAGAAGGCTATTTTCCGTAGGGATTAGCGGGATCATTTCTGAAATTAAGCCTTAAACATTAGGCCAATGCTTGAATAGGAGGTTAGGAGGTAGGAGGTTAATTACATATCCACGGATGCTATGTGTAGGGTTGCTATCAATCGTCGATTTTCAAAATTATTACGAAGTTCCTACTGTAATAAATTTGACGAAAATGTAATATTAGAATGAAATTTCTTTTAACCCCCTCTCAATTTGCTTTCAGAGAATTAAGTTTTTAAGCAAAATAATCGTTTGCCATAGAAAGCAGAAAGGAATGAAGGTATAGTAGGTATATTGGAAATTTGTTTCATTTCTGGCACATATTACGAAAAAACAAGCCAAAAGAGCTAAGAGAAAATGCAAAACAATTTTACACATTCAGTCAAAAAAGTGAATTATATCCACATTGAAGAACTTCTACACCTTAATAATCATTTATCTCGAAGATTAAAGTATAAAAAATGTTTTGAAGCTAGCACCACCGTCAAATAGATACTAATTGTAGGACCACGAGAACAATCAAGATTTTATCTTGCTTCAAGGATTCAAACATTATTTTGAGAAAAAATTTAGACTGAAAAATACCCTTTTTCCCCATTTAATCATCCTAATCTTATTATTACTTGTTTATAGTTTCATCCCTTAATTTGTTTATCGTAAACCTTTCACGAATCCTTAGAGTACATGCAGATTTTCGCAAGATCGAGATTTGGTTATGTCATTCATACAAATCTTTTGAAGTATCTCACGGGCAATGCTCAAGCTCAAACTAGTTTTCGAACCGTGTAGTTTATTTTTAGACGTTCCTCGTTTCTTGTCCCTAGATTCCCGCAGTCTGATTTGTTTAAGGATCCCTACCAGGAGCTCGTCCACGTTGTGCTGAATCCCACTTGACGTTTCTATGAACTTGCAGTCCCTCGATACGGCCAACGCTTTACCATCTGAAATTTAAAATTTCACAAATGAATCGAATTTATCGCCTTCCTATACAATACAGATAGTTTTATATATGGTCGACTTTCTAAAGAATTTCATAGCACACTTATACTCGAAATATATTCAATTTTTGTAGCGTTAATTCAATGTATTAGTGAATTAATTTTACTCATTCCAGATAATTAACGAGCAGCAACACCGACGATAAATACCTGAGAGTATAGGACTCAAAATCGTCGAACTAATGTATTATCATCATGATAAGGTCGTCAGTCCTAAGACTGGTCTTTCCTATCCTGAGCTAATCTTCGCATTTCCTTAAAACTAGAACAACCCACATCCTTAACTATTTACGAACAGTAATCTAATCTACCCCTCCTAACTCCTGTTTCTGCCTCTAATATGTCTCTGACTAGACCTTCATGCTTGAGAAGGTGTCCTACCAACTTTCTCGCCTATTTCTTATTGACTTCCATGAAGTCCTCTGTTCTCCTATTCTTCTGTCAAATACCTCTTCATTTCTAACCTCTATCTACGGTATCCTCGTCATTCGCCTGTAACACCACATTTCGAACGCTTCTAACCTTTTCTTTTCCGCAGCGCCCACCGTCCATGTTTCGCACCCGTACAGCGCCGCGCTTCAAACATACACCTTTAACAATCTTTTTTCGAATTTCTAAATTAACCGTTCGTGAGCAGAGAAGAGACTTCTCGTTATTGAAGACGACTCGACTCTGCGCTAACCTCTGCTTTATATCCCTACTACTCCTTCCGTCCTTATATCTGACTAATGTAACTAATGTATAATCATTATTATTAATGGGATGCTTTGATTTTTTCCTCATTAATTTGAAGTTACCTGTAGTTGATAAAACTCTTTCAAAAATTAACGCACTAATATATACTTATACTTATTTTTGGGTTGGTTAATTTAGAAATACGATGTGGGCAGTGACGGCTTTAGCGGGGCATCCAGGGCACAAACTTTTAAAATGTCGAAATAAATTTGTTCTTCTAAGACATAAATGCACCCTTTACAAGATCTTAAAACAAATACAATCAAATATATTAAACAGTAAATTTTAAATTTCATTAAAAGAATATGTATACAAAAATTCGACCGGTAAACATTTAAAAATCAAAAAAATAAGCATAAATCTATTTATTTTAATGTGCTAGCCGTACGTAATTTACTCATATCCAATGGTTGTGTCTTGGATATGACAATGTGCTAGTCAATACATTTAGAATTCATTTTATTTTACGCATTATACGTATATACGCCTTAGTTAGCATAAAGACACTCACTCGGTTAATTTTGCTATAATCGGTTTAATTTATATCAAGATTTACTACATTAAATTCTGCTCTTTGTTTGTACATTCTGAATGCAGCCCTGTTTCGCTTATAACCATGTTATTTAGTCAATCTAACGCCAAGCTTGCCTTATATTAAACCCGCGCTTCTCTTATTTACAATTTTCAGTTATTCCGAAAGCCGTTTCATTTAATTACTTCACACTTTCATTAGGTGCCTTACATTCATATTATTATTATTATTATTAGATAGAATAAGCCATTTAATCGATAAGTGTCAGGGAGAAAAATAGAAATGAATTATTAGATAATCAATCGCTCCATGGTAATAATCTAATAGTACTAGGTATTGATAAAAAACTCAACGTGTTGAGTTTCAACGAATCAATTAACTTTACTACAATTGTTTCCCTACAAACTATCACCCCATCAGGTGACGAAATAGGTACTTGCATTTGTGGTGATTTCGTTACTTGAAGCTAAGAAACAGTCATAGTAATAGTATTAGTAAACTCGTTAAAATTCAACATTTACTTTTTGCATTTATCCGAACTAATATTAGAAATTCGAATGTGAGTTTGTTTAGGTATTACTATTTCATGCCTTAACTCAGTGATTTCCAACCCTTTTGTCCTGCGCCCCCCTTTAAAGAAATGGTTCCGCCCCCTAAATTGTTCTAACAATCTAATTTCATAAATACTCAACTGATATTATAATTTATTTAATGGGCTACAAAATAATATACAATATTATGTAAAAATATACATAAAAAAATAATTATTTATTATAAGAAA